>NW_026000249.1:34067680-34079500 GCF_001458135.2 Marmota marmota marmota
CACAAGTTCAAAGCCAGCCTCAGCAAAAGTAAGGTGCTAAGCAACTCAGTGAGACACTGTCTCTAAATAAAATACAAAATAGGGCTGGGGATGTGGCTCAGTGGTCGAGTGCCCCTGAGTTCAATCCCCAGTATGCAAAAATAATTAGTTAAAATTTAAGAAAATCTGGGGGTGTAGCTTGGTGGTAAAGTGCCTCTAGTTTCAATCCCCAATACTACAAAATTGAAACACACAAAAACCAAACCAAACCAAACAGTTACAAAATGCATGAAGCACAAATTGATAAAACTGCAAGGAGAAAAAAGTAAATTAACAATTACAGTAAGAGATTTATATAAGCTCCTCTTAATAATTAATAAAACAAGTAGTCAATCAATATCGGCAAGGACATAGTAGACCTGAACAACACTACTAACCAACTTAATTCCATTGACATTTATGGAACATATTGTTCAACAGCAACAGAATACACATTTTTTCAAGTGCACACAGAACTCTTACTGATACATCATATTCTGGCCATCCATAAATTTCAGGCCTGTCATGGTGGCACAGCCTGTAATCCTAAGGACTCGGGAGGCTGAGATAGGAGGATTGCAGATTTGAGGCCAGCCCCAGCAACTTACCCTAAGCAACTTAGCAAGACCTTGTCTGGAAATAGAAAATAAACGGGGTTGGGGATGTGGCTCAGTGATTGAGTGCCCCTGGGTTCAACTCCTGGTACAAAAAAAAAAAAAGTTTCGATAAATAAAAATGAATTCAAGTGAAAGAAAAAAATGTTCTCTAACAACACAGGGATCAAATTTAAAATCAGGGCTCAGGGATGTGTGTATCTCAGAAGTAGAGCACTTGCTTAGCATATGTGAGGCCCCAGGTTCCATTCCCAGCACTGCAAAAAAAAAAAAAAATCAGTAACAGAAAGACCCTTGTAAAATCCCCAAATATTTGGAAACTAAATAACACACTTTAAAAAATTCATTGGTCCAAGAAATCAAAAGGGAAACTAGAAGGCATCCTGAAATGGATGAAACTGAAAGTATATCAAAATTTCTGAAATAACTGCAAAAGCAGGACTTACAGGGGAGTTTACAGCACAAAATGGTTATGTTAGGAAAAAAAAGGAAAGGCTTCAAATCAATACCCTCAGATTTCACCTTCAGAAACTAGAAAACAAAGATCAGATTAAAGCCAAGGTACACAAAAGAGAGGAAATGTCAAGATCAGGGCAGAAACCAATGAAATAGAAAACAGAATAAATGAAAAAAAAAAAACCAATAAAGCCCAAAGCAGATTCTTTGGGTAGATAAAATTTATGTCTAGCCAAACTTATCATGAAAAAGTACTAAGACACAAATTATCAACATAAAAACTGAGAGGTGACAGATCTACAGATATTAAAAAGGATATGGAGATATATATCTGGGAATTGAACCCAGATGTGCTCTACCACCGAGCTAAAACTCTAGCCCTTTTTATTTATTTATTTTATTATTTTTTTTTTACTTTGAGACAGGGTCTCACTAAGTTGTTTAGGGTCTAGCTAAATTCTTGAGGTTGACCTCAAACCTGAATTCCTCCTTCTTCGGCCTCTTGAGTCATTAGGATTACAGGCATGAGCCATCCACACCTGGTAAAATGGGCATATTTTGAACAACTCTTTGCAAATAAATTCCACAACATATATGAAATTGGAACAATTTACCAAAGCTCATTCAAGAAGAAATAGGGCTGGGGATATAGCTCAGTGACAGAGCACTTGCCTAGCATGTGTGAAGCCCTGGGTTCCATTCCCAGGGCTGCAGAAAAAAAAAAAAAAAAACAAAAAACAAGGAGAAGAAGGAGACATAGATAACTTGAATAGTCCTATATCTGTTAAAGAAATTGCAGCTACAGTTAAAAACCTCTCTCCCACCACTGAAAAAAAGAAAACTTCCAGGCTCAGATAGCATAATTGGTAAATTAGAAAATTTAAGGAAGAAATAACTATTCTATTTGAAGATGAGGGACTACTTATAAAGTCATTACATGAGGCCAGCATTAACTTGATGCCAAAATCGGATTTCTCATGTACATTGATACAAAAATTCAGCAAATCTAATCTAGTGATATATTAAAAAAGATATACATCATGACTAAGTGGGATTTAATCCAGGATTTCTAGGCTGACATAACACTTCAAAATGAATCATTGTAGTTCAGAGTATTGACTAACTGAAGAATAAAAACCATATGATCATCTCAATAGATGCAGAAAAAGCATGTGACAAAAATCAAATATTCTTTTTTTTAAGAGAGAGTGGGAGAGAGAAAGAGAGAGAGAGAATTTTTTAATATTTATTTTTTAGTTCTCGGCAGACACAACAGCTTTGTTTGTATGTGATGCTGAGGATCGAACCCGGGCCGCACGCATGCCAGGCAAGCGAGCTACCGGTTGAGCCACATCCCCAGCCCCTCAAATATTCTTTTCTTTTTCTTTTTTTTTTTTGTCCTAGGATTGAACCCAGAGGTGCTCTACCACTGAGCTACATCCCCATTCCATCTACATTCCTTTGGTTTTGTGTGTGTGTGTGTGTGTGTGTGTGTGTCTTCTTGTTGTGTTTTTTGTTTTGTTTTGATTTGATTTTGAGACAGGGTCTCACCAAGTTATTGAGAGTTTCTCTAAATTGCTGAGGCTGGCCTTGAACTTGTGAGCCTCTTGCCCTAACTTACCAAGTTGCTTGTATTATAGGAGTGCACCACCATAGCAGGCTTTTTTTTTAAATAAAAACTCTCAAATGATAGGCACAGTGGCACATATCTGTAATCCCAGCAATTTTGAAGCCTGAGGAAGGATTGCAAGTTTGAGGCCAGCGTGAGCAATTTAGCAAGATCCCATCTCAAAATAAAATAAAACAAGATGGAGTGTATCTCAGTGGTAGAGCATCCCTGAATTCAATTCCCAGTAACACAAAACAAACAAAAACCTCTCAGTCAACTAAGGACTTCCTCAATGAAATAAAAGGTGTGTACAAAAATACTGCATCTAAAATAATGAGGTAAAAAAGTTAAAGCTTTCCTCATAAAATCAGGAATACAATAGAAATAGCTACTTTTGCAGGGTGCAATGACAGATGCCTATTTTCCCAGCAGCTCAGGAGGCTGAGGCAAGGGGATCACAAGTTTGAGGTCAGCCTCAGCAGTTTAGTGAGGCCCTAAGCAACTTAGTGAGACCCTGTCTCAAAATAAAAAAAATAAAAGAGGCTGGCAACGTAACTCAGTGGTAAAACATCTCTGAGCTCAACCCCCAGTACCCCTGCAAATCAACTCTTCTCTCTTCCATATTATACTGGAAGTTCTAACTAATTTTATCAATGAGTTCTATCAAGTATTTAAAAGGAAAAAAACACCAATCCTACACAAACTTTTCCAGAAAGGATATCACAGACCTTAGATAGCACAAATAGTATGAGGAATTATTGTGTTAGAAACAATTTTACATAAAGGAATGCCTATACTCCTTCTCTCCGCAGTTTCAATTTATCAGCTTCTGAATGTGCATCTCAGACCTTTCTGCAGAGCCCTAGACACACAAATCTAAATGCCTACTGAACATTACTAATGGCTTATGAATATGTATGTGTGTGTATGTGTGTGTGTGTGTTCAGAACATATATTTTTTCTGTCTGTGGGGGTTCCATGAGAACAAGGTCTTTGTCCTACCTTGTTCACAAGTGTATATGTGTTTGAGGTACATGGTAGGTGCCGAAGCTTGGCATCATGGGGTTTACCCGTAATCCCAGCTACTGGGGAGGCTGAGGCAGGAGGATCAAAAGTTCAAGGCCAGCCTCAGCAACTTAGAGAGACGCTCAACAACTTAGGAGATCCTATCTCAAAATAAAAAAATAAAAAGCTGGGAATATAGCTAATGGTAGAACAACCCTGGGTTCAATCCCCAGTATCAAAACACACAGACATGTACACACACACACACACACACACACACACACACACACATAGTAAGTGCCTGAAGATTTTCTTTCTTTTTTCTCTCCAGTACTGGGGATTGAACTCAGGGCTTCATGCATACTAGATAAATGCTCTTCCACTGTCTGCATCCCTGGCCCTTCTTAAACTTTAATTTTGAAGCCAGGTGTGGTGGCACATACCTGTAATCCCAGCAGCTCTGGAGGCTGGGGCAGGAGGATCACAAGTTCAAGGTCAGCCTCAGCAACTTAGTGAGACTCTGTCTCAAAATAAAAAATAAAAAGGGGGATGGGGTTGTGGCTCAGCGATCGAGTACTCGCCTAGCATGTGCGAGATGCTGGGTTCAATCCTTAGCACCACATAAAAATAAATAAATAAAAATAAAGGTATTGTGTCCAACTGCAACAAAAAAAATTTAAAAATAAATAAATAAAAAATAAAAAGGGTTGGGGATGTAGCTCAGTGGTAAAGCACCCCAGGGTTCAATCCCTGGTACCAAATAAACAAATAAAATTTTATTTTTAGACAGAATCATGCAAAATTGCCCATGCTGGCCTTGAACTTGAGATCCTCCTGACAGTCTCTGGGTAACACATGCATCATAGTACCCGGCTAAGAGTTTACTTCTTATTTGAAAAATACCTTCCCACAAAGAAAATAGTAAGCCTAGAAGCTTCACAGTCAAGTTCTACAAAACAGGGCTAGGGATATAGCTCAGTTAGTAGAGTGCTCACCTTGCATGCACAAGGCCCTGGGTTCTAACCCCCAGCACCCTACACACACACAAAAAAAAGTTTCTACAAAACATTCAAGGAACATATAACTTAATATCTTATCAATTCTTACAGAGGATTGAAAAGAGGTTGGTTAAATCCCTAATTCATTTTATGAATATAGTGTATTCATTTCCTAGGGCTGCTATCTAACAGAGTGCCACAACTTGGAGGCTTAAAAATAATTTTAAAATTTGAAAAAATAAACTCACACACACACACAACAGAAATTTCTTCTCTCTCATGATTCTGGACGATAGTAGTCTGAATTCAAGCAGTCAGCAGGGATGAGCTCCCTCTGAAACCTTTAGGGGTTTCCTTCCATCCTCCTTGCCTCTTCCTAACTTCTAATAGTTAGCTGGTAATCTTTGGTGTACCTTGGCTTGCAGGTGTATAACTCCATTCTCTGCTTTTTGGTTGTTTGTTTGTTTTGTTTTGTTGTTTTGCTGGTACTAGGATTGAACTCAGGGGTGCTTTTCCACTGAGCCACATCCCCAGCCCTTTTTATTTATCTATTTTGAAACAAGGTCTCAGGGTCTCATTAAGTTGCTTAGGGCCTCCCTTGCTGAATTGCTGAGGCTGGCCTCAAATTTTTTTTTTTTTTGTTTTTTGGTACTGAGGATTGAAACCAGGAGCATTTTACCACAGAGCTACATCTTCAGCCCTTTTTATTTTTATTATTTTATTTTGAGACAGGGTCTTTCTAAATTGCGTAAGGCCTCATTAAGTTGCTGAGGCTGACTTTGAACTTGCTATCCTCCTGCCTCAGCCTTCCGAGCCACTGAGATTACAGACATGTGCCACCATGCCTAGCCAATCTCTGCATTTTTAAGGACTCAACAATATCAGATACCTGCCAATGGTAGGCAGCACAGAATGTCTGTCCAACACTTTGACTCTTGACCCATGGTTGTGTGGCCTTTGTAGCAAAAGGCACATCACTGTCACACTGCAAATGATCTGCGAGGAAAAAGTGGAGTCATTGTGTGGGGGAGATGGGAGAGAACCATGATGGTAGATGCATTGCCGTATTCGGGAGACAATGGTAGTGATGTGCTGCACAGACTCCATCAGCTGCTTGATTCCAGACAACATGGGTGACCCAGACTGACCTCAACCACTGTCTCCATCACTCATCTCCCACAGACCCCCATCGTTGTCCCCAGAACTCCCCATCAACCACCACAGAGACCCTTTCTCAGAAACAAGTCCCCTCCAACATGGCATGGTAGTGCACACCTGTAATCCCAGCTGCTGGAGAGGCTGAGACCAGAGGATTGCAAGTTCAAGGCCAGCCTCAGAAACTTGGTGAGACCCTATCTCATAATAAAAAGGGGTGGGACATAACTCAGAGGTAGAGTGCCCCTGGGTTCAATCCAAAGGAAGAAAGAGCCCCTCTCTCTCACAGATTCGCAGGCCAGGCAACCTCATATCAAATTCCATTCCTATGTCAACTGCCACCCCTAAGACTCTCTTTCCAGGGGCTACTGAATAGGAAGCCACGTTTCCATACAACATAGGAAAGCCAAACTAATTCTAAAGCTGTGATTTTTAAACAGATAAGGGGGCGGGGCTACCGATGGAATTAGGGTTTCTTAAAGCAAAACAAGAGTCAGTTAAGGTTTTGTTTTGTTTTTGGAACTGAGGTTTTAACCCAGGGGCAATTTACCACTCCCCTTCATCCTCAGGCCTTTTTATTTTGAGTCAGGGTCTCACTAAATTGCTGAGGATCAAACCCCGTTTTTTCTTCCGTCAGTCGCCCCACACCCACCTCAAGCAGACCTGCTTATTGGATGACGAGTGAGTTAGTCAAAACAAGAACCTACCCTTTACTGCCAAAAGACACGTGCTACCCAAGGGATCCTGACTCGGAGGTTCTCACTGAATGCAAAGACTCTCTCAAGCTCCGATCCCCACCCACTTCGCGCAAAAGAGCAGCGGGTGCAAACCCGGGGCTCACTGCTCAGCCACTTTGTCAATCAGCCCTCATCCTTTAGCTCAGCACACACTGGCACCTCGAAGCAGTCTCTGGGTTCTTGATTGGTCCGCCTGGCAGTCTTTAAAGAGTGTCAAAGCTCCTCCAAAGGACAGGGGACAAAACTAAGTGCTGTCTCTGGCCCACAGATACCTATCACCACTGGCTCCGCCTCTATTGGCACGGATGGGCGGGTCTGGAAAATAGTCCCTGAGCCTATCCCAGTTTTTCTCTGCTGGTGTTTTGTTTTGTTTTGTTTTGGGAACGGAGGTTTTAACCCAGGGGCAATTTACCGCTCAGCTACATCCTCAGCCCTTTTTATTTTGAGACAGGGACTCCCTAAATTGCTAAGGATGAAGCCAGCAAGTTCAAGGCCAGTCTCAGCAACTTAGTGAGGCCCTAAGCAATTTAGTGAGACCCTGTCTAAAAAATAAAAAGGGCTGGGGATGAGCATCCTCCTGTCTCAGCCTCCTGAGCCGCTGAGATTACTGGCGTGTGCCACTCTGCCTGGCTCTTTGCTGGTCCTTTAAGGTGTGTTTTTCCGTGGCCAATGTCACCGGAGGAAGGAAGGCAGCCCAGCAGCGTTGGTTTTTGTGATGTAAATGGCAGCGGGGCCCAGAGTCTCAATGCAGCCACAGTATGTAAAAACAAAAATCTGGGGACGAAAATCAAAGGGAGATCTGCAGAGGAAAGGGACTAGCAGGTGGGAGGAGGAGCAGGAGGGGGGGAAGTGCTGGGGAGTGATGTGAGCCAAATTATATTGTTAAATTGTGTGCAAGTACGAATATGTAACAACAAATCCTATCATTATGTGCAACTATAATGCACCAATAAAAAATGTGGGAAAAATCTGGGGATGGGGCCAAAACACTTTAGGATTAACTCGATGTGCTGCTGTTATGGTTTCTTCTGTAGCATTTAGGTATTGGCTTTCATCCAAACTGCCAGGGTTGAAACCCTGTATGGGAAATGATGAAGGCTTGTGTCTGAAACTGTTTTATAATACATTTAAATTTGATGAATCAAAGCCTTTTAGAGGCCAGGTGTGGTGGCATAAACCTGTAATCCCAGCATTTGTGAGGCTGAAGCAGGACGATGGTATGTTCGAGGCCGTCCTCAGCAGTTTAGCAAGGCCCTTGGCAATTTAGCGAGACCGTGGCTTCAAATGAAAAATAAAAGGAACTGGGAGCAGGGCACACCTGTAATCCCAGCAACTCGGGAGGCAGAAGCAAGAGGATCACTCAGGAGATCAAAGCCAGCCTCAGCAAAAGTGAGGTGCTAAGCAACTCAATGAGACCCTGTCTCTAAATAAAATGCAAATAGGGCTGGGGATGTGGCTCAGTGGTTGAGTGCCCCTGAGTTCAATCCCCGGTAAACCCCCACCCAAGAAAAAAAAAACTGGGGATGTGGCTTAGAGGTTAAGCATCCCTGGGTTGAATGCCCAGTATCAAAAATAAGTAAATAAATAAATAGATAAATAAATAAAAATAAACAACCTTTATTGGGTTAGATCCCAAACTGACTTCTTTGAATTCATTTTTTCAAAATGAAAGCTTCCCCCCAAAAGAGGCCACGTTCATAAGGCAAGTAGAATTTTTGGGGGGAAGAAAGCATTCTGGGTGAGGACAATGGTGGCCCCTGAGGTCACTATGACTTCAGATTTTTAACGGAAACAAAGGCTGGGAAGTGACCACAGACCCAGTGTTTAACATTTAGGTGGAACCTATTGGAATCCTAGTTTGGAAACGTGAGAATGTTGTTGCACTTTTGTTTTTAATAGTTTGGCCTCTTCATTTTTATTTATTTTATGTTCACTTAGTTTTTAATCTTATAATTTTAGTTTTGCTATTTTATTTTCAAGTTTTATTATTTGTAAAAATTTTATAAGTTTTAAAAATTTTATTGCTGCTGTTTTTTTAAATTAAAATTCCAAGAAAATGCGTTTATGCCTCTGTTAACAGGTCTAAGGGCATATATTTATAATACTTCGGAGCCATTGATATAGAGTATTTATACATATTCATTAATTCATTCCAAAAACTCTGTTATATGTACTCCAATAATATGAAGGTCTTGTAGGAGATATCTTATTAACACTAGTAATTACTAATTATTAATAAGCTTAATTATTAATAAGCTTACTAATTATTAATAAACAGTTAATAGCTGGATGTGGTGGCACGTGCCTGTAATCCCAGCAACTAGGGAAGCTGAGTCAGGATGACCAAAAGTTCTCTGAGACTAGCCTGGGCAATATAGACAGACCCTGTCTCAAAATAAAATAAAGCAGGCTGAGGATGTAGCTCATTGGTAGAGCACTTGCCTAGCTTGTGGGAGACCCTGGGTTCAATCCCCACTACCACAGATAATAATAATAAAAGTTAACGAAAATAAAATAGAAACTCTGATAAGAAATGCAATTAAGTGCTGTATTATTTAGTGTTGATGTGTGCTAGTAGGATTCAGTATGCATTGCATAGAAATGTGATTGTCTCTTTTTCTCCTAGCTGGTTTATGTGAAAAATGTGGGCAGTTTTTTTTAAAGAGGCTTTAATGTCTGAATAACATTTTGTGTGTATGCATATGCATACGCTCTCACGCTGGGGATCAAACCCAGGGCCTTGTGCTAATCACTAAGCTCTCACTGAGCTACAACCCCAGCCCTTGACTAACACTTATTGACTGCTTGTTTATCCTAGGAACAATTCTAAATACCTTTAGATGTTACCTCATCTAATCCTTACAAATAGGCACATTTATTATCCCCATACTACAGATGCAGAAACATCTGTAAGTGATAGAGCTGAAATCTGAACCAAAGCCGTCTGTCTCTCTCTCTCTGTTTATCTCTGTGTGTTTCTCTCTTCTCTCTCTCTCTCTCTCTCTCTCTCTCTCTCTCGCGGTTTGAACCCAGGGCCTCTTTACCACTGAGCCACATCCCTAGCCCTTTTTATTTTTTTTTATTTTTGAAAAAGGGTTTCCCAATATTGCTTAGGGCCTCACTAAATTTCTGAGGATCAAACTTGTGTTCCTCCTACCTCAGCTTCCAGAGTCACTGGGATTATTGGAGTGCCACTATACCTGATGAACCAAAGCAGTCTTGAAGGCTTCGCTAGAATAGTGCATTGTTCTTCCCTGTAAAATGAGCACAATAATGTGTGTAAAATGATTAGGATATATAGTCAACTCTAATTTGTGTCAACATTTATTAGTATTATAGTCTGCTGAAGGCTCTAAACCATCCCCATGGATTAGGTACTAACATGACCCCCTCCCCTTGTCTACAAGAGGAAACAGGTTCTGAGAGAAATGACTTTTCCAAGGCCACTCAGTTGGTACACAGTCTAGCTGTGCTCAAGCTGTGGTCACTTTTCTGCTATAAACTCTTCGGTTCCACATTTCTCTCTGGATAAAGTCTTGACTTTTCCAAGCTTGTGATTCCTAAAATTTCAGTATATTTCCAAAAACAAAGAAACAAATAAACAAACAAAAAAAACCCACAAACATAAAAGAAAAAAGAAAAAAAAAAGTTTGGCCAGGCACTGTGGGCAGGCATATAAGTCCCAACTACTCTGGAGGCTGAGGCAAAAGGATCACAAGTTCAAGGCCAGCCTGGCCAATTTAAAGAGACTCTGCCTCAAAAAACAAAAACAACCTTAAACACACACACACACACACACACACACACACACACACCAGTTCCTGCTTTATCCTAATGAGTTCTTTTATGGTTTCCTTCCTCTCTCCCTCCCTATCTTCCTTCTTTTCTTCCCCTTTTCTTCTTCTCTCTCTTTAAAAGAACATAAGCATGCATGAGGCCCTGAGTCCAGTTCCCAGTAGAACAGTAAATACATAAATAAATAATAATAAAATAAGGTAGAGCTAGGGATGTAGCTCAGTGGTAGAACACTTGTCTATCATGTACAAGGCCCCCCCCTTTTTTTTTACTTTGAGACAAGGTCTCACTAAATTGGTAAGGCTGCCTTCAAAGTTGTGATTTGCCTACCTGAGCTTCCCCAGTTTCTGGGCATGCACCATCACACTGGCCCAAAATTTTATTTTTTAAGGGCACTTATTTTTTAAAAAAACTTGCATGATCACTCATTAATATTAATGAGAATTAATTCACCTGGTCAATATTTACAAACAGCTAATCTGTGTGAGACAATGTTGTAAATACTCATTAATCCTCTCAAAATCCTTATGAGGTCCAGGTGCGATGGTATATACCTGGGTGGGGGTGGGCAAGGCAGGAGGATTGCAAGTTTGAGACCAGCCTCTGCAACTTAGTGAGACCCTGTCTCAAAATCTAAATAAATAGACAGGCGCAGAGGCACATGCCTGTAATCCCAGCAGTTTGGGAGATTGAGACAGGGGATGGCAAGTTCAAAGCCAGCCTTAGCAACAGTGAGGCACTAAGCAACTCAGTGAGACCCTGTCTCTAAATAAAAAATACAAAATAGGGCTAGGGATGTGGCTCAGTGGTTGAGTGTCCCTGAGTTCAATCCCCAGTACCCTCCCCCAAAAATCTAAATAAATAACTAACAAGGTCAAGTGATATAGCTCAGTGGTAAAGTGCCTTGGGTTCAACTCGCACTACATATGTATTCTTATGAGTTAGTTAATATCATTAGCCCTTTTACAGAAGAAAGCAAGGGCATAAAGGCATACATTTGGTATGGAGGGGGTTTGGATTTTTGCCCTGACAGTCTTGGCTGCCAGTGCTGTGCTCCTAACCATTAGGTTTATCTATCTTGAGAACTTAGCTCTTGTTCAAAGAGCTCTCTTTGGATTGGGGTGTAGCTCAGTGGTAGGGTGCTTGCCCAATATGCACAAAGCCCTGGTTTCAATCCCTAGCACTGGAAAAAAAAAGAAAAGCCAGGCACAGTGGCACATGCCTGTAATCCCAGCAGCTCGGGAGGCTGAGGTAGGAGGATCACAAGTTCAAAGCCAGCCTCAACAATGGTGAAGTGCTAAGCAACTCAGTGAGACCCTGTCTCTAAATAAAATACAACATAGGGCTGAGGGTGTGACTCAGTGGTTGAGTACTCCTGAGTTCAATCTCCTACAAAACAACAACAACAACCAAAAAAAAAAAAAAAAAAAAAA
>NW_026000249.1:34079881-34111936 GCF_001458135.2 Marmota marmota marmota
TTTTTTTTTTTTTTTTTTTTTTTTTTTTTGCGGTGACGGGACCTTGCGCATGCCAGGCAAGTACTTTACCTCTTTACCTCTGAGCTATATCCTTAGCCCTCAACAGTTCTTTCAGTGAGGACTTTTCCTTGGCCACTTGAACTAAATTTTCAACATATATACATGCGCATGTGGACACAAACAAAACCACAGATACACACATGCATAAATGTGGGTACATATGATACCCTTTTCTGCTTCATTTTTCTCAACATTTATCACTGTTACATATTTTACTTATTTATCTAGCAATTACCATTACCCCTAAATTGTTATTCCTTAAATGTATTGTCTGATAAAGGCCACAGTATGCTGAGCACTCTCCCTTATTACCTGGAAGACTGCTGGCTTGGTTTCTTTCCAAGCAAACCTGGCTTGATGCTCAAACCCCTTCTCAAAGCTCCAGTGATCATTCATTCTACAGGAACAAAGTATGGATCAGCAGCTAGCCTCCCAACCCAGAGGAGCTGCTCACAAGCTACATGGCTGGTCCTGAAACCCTGGGCTCAATACTCACTGAGGCCTCTGCAGATGCAAATGAATGATGGGACTAATAATAATGCCAGGTCTTCTGCAGAGTTATGTACTTTAAATAAAATTAAAGGGCCAGGTGCAGTGGAACATGCCTGTAATCCCAGTAGCTTGGGAGGCTGAGACAGGAGAACCGTGAGTTCAAAGCCAGCCTCAGCAAAATCGAGGTGCTAAGCAACTCAGTGAGATCCTGTCTCTAAATAAAATATAAAATAGGGCTGGAGATGTGGCTCAGTGGTTGAGTGCCCCTGAGTTCAATCCTGGGTACCCCAAATAAAAGCCCCCTCTTCCTGCTGATGGGCAGAATCAAAGCCTTTCGGACAGGAGTCCCCTGTATTTCTCCTTTGCTAGCAAAGCAATAAACCTTCTTTTTCCTTTTTCTAAAAAAAAAAAGATATTTTAGTTTTATTTCCTGGACAATCCATGAGAAGAACTGTAAGCAATCCCATTTAGACAGTCCAAAATTTTCTGGGATGTGCTTTGCTAATCTGTTTTCCATAAGCTTCTGGCCAACTTTGTGCAGTGTATAAAATCTAAGCTCTTTCTAATTATGGACCATGGAACCTTACTGTTCTGGCCCCTGACCACTTTCATAACCTCATCTCTAAACACTCTTGTCATCATAATAGTCCAGCCACACTAGCCTTCTGGTGGGATTTATCTAATGCTTTGTGTGCTTATTTATCCTCACCTTGCCCTTGTTAAGTCAACTTTTGAGACTAAGAGGCCTCTGAAATAAAGGGTTTCTTGAGCTATTACAGATAGTAGGCAAAGGTGAAAAGACCAGTTCTGGGACAAATTTCCTAAGTTACCAGCAGTATAGCCAGATAACAGTTGGAAAAATGTCCACTGAACCTAAGGGGCCAGGGTGTTGTATAATGAATGAATTGTGGGGAGAAGAAACATAAATCATTTATATTGGACATACACTGACTATAGATAAGAGGGGCAGGACACGGCCAGGTGAGCAAAGTCCTGGGATAGGCGGTTAGTCCATAAATAGAAGTTTTTGCTGCTTCTTGCTTGGTTGATTCAAAGCAGAATGCAATATTGCCTTGAGGGCTAATCTGCAGCATACAGGAAAGGAAATTTGGAGCAGTTTTTTTTTCTTTGTTGATTTAGCTTGAACCTGTCAATTAAAATGACCTCCACTTATCTCTGCCCCCCTCCATTCTCTGGCATGTAACTCAATTTAGGATATCTCAGAATGTCACCTACCAACCTATAAAGTCCTTGAGGACAGAGACTGTCTTATTTTGGGTCCCCCGAGAAGCAGACTCTGAGACAAGGATTGAAGTCAAGTAGTTTATGTAGGAAGTGATTCCAGGACATGCCCACAGGGCATTGGAAAAGTGAGGAAGTGAGACAATGAAGAGAAGGCAACCAAGGAAGTGTTGGAAGTGTTGTTTTGGTATCAGGGATTGAATGCAGGGGTGCTTAGTCACTGAGTCACATCCTCAGCCCTTTTTATTTTTCATTTTGACTATTTTGTTTTTTAGTTTTATTCTTCTTTTTCTTTTTTGTTTCTTATTTTTTATTTTGAGACAGGGTCTCACTTAGTTGCTTAGGGTCTCGCTAAATTGCTGAGGCTGGTCTCAAACTTTCGATCCTCCTGCCTCAGCTTCCCAAGTCTCTGGGATTACAGACATGCGCCACCACACATAGCAATCAATAAAGTGTTTTTTCAGTTGTTTATCACTGTGGGCAACTGGAGCATATTCCCACTGAGGGGTTTTGGGGCCAGTGGTGAACACACAAGTTGGACCATCTGAGGGGTGAGGGGAGAAGAGTATTTATCTACCAGCTCTCATCAGTCAGGGTTGAAGGCTACTTTGGGGCAGGGTGGGGGTCTTCATTTCATGGCACCTGCAATCTGCCTTCCAGAAAAGCCACGTAGAATCTGATGGTTGGAAGTTGGCCAGCGTACACTGGAACTGTAAGGCCTCAGGGCTATGGACAGGGAAATGATAGTACCTGCCACAGGGACCGCCTTGTTCACTGGGCCTTGTGCAGAAGAAATGCTCTGTTAGACTGAAGGATGGAGTTTGGTATCTGTTATGTTAGCAAAGCAAGTCTGGATCCCAAAATATCAACATTCAAATGGCCTTGGGGTCGAATGGTAGGATGAAACATGGTGATTATGTTCTCTGACTACTCACATCAGGCCCCCACCCTAGTCCTGGGATTCCTGAGAATAGAGGTTCATATCCACAGTGCCTGGCACACTGTAGGGGCCTAACACTCCATAGACACTCAATTTCCACCCCTTAATCCCAATGTGGGCCCTAAAATATCAGTCACCTGCCAAAATGGATACAATGGAAAAGATGGAAAAGGATAAATGATGGTGACTCTGCCACAGGGGAGTGTACATTGAAAAATTGGCATGATCTACTAAAGTTGATTATGTTTACTCCATAACTTAGCAATTGCATTCCTAGATATATTTCCAAGGGAAATGAATGCATATGTCCATCAAAAGATGTGTACAAGAGGGTGTGGTGGTACACACATGTAATGACAGTGGCTTGGGAGGCTGAGACAGGAGGATTGCAAGTTTAAGGCCAGCCTCAGCAACTTAACAAGGCCCCAAGTCCCCTGTCTCAAAAAATAAAAAGGGCTGGGGATGTAGCTTGGTGGTAAAGCACCCTGGGTTAAATCCTAAGTACCAGAAAAAAAAAAGATGGGAGATGTACACAAGAACATTCATAAAGAGCTAGAGATATGGCTCAGTGGTAAAGCATTTGCCTAGCACGTGGAAGGTACTGGGTGTGGTCTCCAGCACCACAAAAAATTATGTTAAAAAAATGTTCAGAAGCTGAGTGTCGTGGCACATGCCTATAATCCCTGCAACTTGGGAAGGGTAATCACAAGGCCAGCCTCTGCAACCTAGTGAGACTCTGTTTCAAAACATAAATAAATAAATAAATAAAGGGTTAGTAGTATAGCTCAAGTGGTAAAGCACCCCTGGGTTCAATCCCCAGTATCAGAAATCAAAACAGCTTGATGAGGGAAGTGTTCATCCTTAGGGCTATAAACCTGAAGGGCATGGATGGGCAGGGGATGTCAGCTACATAAGAGGTAAGTACCAAAAGTTCATCAAGGGCTGGGGTTGTAGCTCAATGGTAGAGCGCTTGCCTAGGATGTAGGAGGCACTGGGTTCAATCTTCAGCACCATATAAAAATAAATAAATAAATAAATAACTGAATGAAGGTATTGTGTCCATCTACAAATAAAAAATATTTTTTTAAAAAAGTTTATCAGACACATTCTATGCCAATCACTGCTCTAAGTAAGCAGAACATACCTAAATCTTTGCCCTTCTGGAGTTTGCATCCTGGTGTGGCGGGGTGGATTCTCTGAGCCACAGACTGAGACTATTATGGGTGCCTAGGTCAACATCCCCTTTCACTTCATTTTGGCAAATACAGGTTGGAGGGTAAAGAGTGCTCTCTTTGGGACCTATCCTTGAGTTGGTAGAGTGGCCCTAAGGAAGCACTCAGGTAATGATAGTCCTCATTTACAGGAAGGCTCATGTGGATATGGTTCCTGCTTTAGTCACATACATGTGGACTAGGGCCAGTCCTAACACTCACTCATCAGCCAGGGGCAGACCATTGCCTCTGGTGGTGGGTCCAGCAGGCCAGATGAGCAGGGATGGGGGTGGAGGTAGGGTGTTAATGCCAGCAGACAAGGGAAGGGAGATAGTCTATTCTCAGAGAGAAAATGAAGGGAGGAAGATTTCTTATTTGAGAAAGAGAATTGGGGCCAGGAGAGAAACACACACATGCAGAGATGTGGATTTGTCAAAATCTAGAGATGGAACCCAGGACCTCATATATGCTAGGCAAGTGCTGTACGAATGAACTAAATCCTCAACCCTGATGTGTCTTGAGTAAGAGACAACCCAGATTTGGAACAGAACGGAATAGAGAGCTACCTAGACTGATCAAGATATAAGACAGAGGAAGATATCTCCAAAGCCAGAGAGCAGCAGAGAAAGGAAGTAGACAAATACTCACCCTCAGCAATTGAAAAGCTGTTCTCTCATGCATCACCCTCAATCTTTGGTCATCCCATTCCATCTTCAAATGTAGGCCCCAAAGTGCTAGCTTATTTCTAAAGGTGGCTGCCATCAATATCTTCCTATATGCTACACTGCCACCCAGAGAAGCCCTTAACAACCCCATAAGAACTCTAGGGTAGTCTGTTGAAGAGAAGCCATGTGAAAGAAGACTGAAATGCCAGGCATGCGGGTGAAGAAACCATCTTGGATGTCTAGCTCAATTGAGTTTCAGATGACTCTAGCCCCAGCCATCATCTAATTGAGATCCCAAGAAGGGCCACCTAGTTAAGCCCATGCAACCCACAAATCATAAAAAAGATAATACTATATTATAGTTTTCAGCCACTAAGCTTTAGGATGTTTGTTACACAGTAATAGATAACCAGAGCACCCAGGAAAGGCTGCAGTGGCCCTTTTAAAGCTTGTGACACCCCCATCTTCAAACCCCCTTCACAACAAAAGCAATGGTAGCCAGTCAGATTTTTCAGTCCCTTTAATTACGCCCTCTGAAGAGTGGGTAGAATGGCAGGTAGCAGGTAGGGAAGGTAGTGCATCTTGAGCCCCACTCAGCAACTGGTCAGTCATCATCAGGCAGCTGGATTTTGCTGGGGTCAAAGCAGTTGGATTCCATGACGGGGAGGCCATTGGCCTCTCGGTATTTCACAAGCCTCTCAGCTTCCCGGCGGGCCCACTCCCGCATCCTGANCCTCCCTTGTCATGGCCTCATGGGACCCACCATGCTCTTATCCTCTTGGTCATGCTGAGAAATTTCATCTTGATAGGAAGAAAGCGGTGACATCTGGCAGGCCCCGTGGGGAAAGAGGTGGAGCTTCCGCTTCGCTTTCAACTTCAAAGGAAGCCAAGCTTCTAAAAAGCGGGCCTTGCGGGATTGGCCAATTGCTACTCTTTTTCTGGACTTGCGGGGCGTTTTCACGGGGAGTGGGGAGGTGGCATACGCTTGCCAATCAGAAGCGGCCAGGGCCGGCTGACGGCGGGCGGCGACCAATAGACGAAGCCGGCCAGAGCGCGCTCCCTTAGTAGGTGGATGGTGGTCGAAGCGCCGGCTCCCTTCTCCTCGTCGCCATTTTGTGCTGGTGATTGCGGCCGGCTGGGAGTAGGCGGCAGTGAGTTTCTTTGGGAGGGCAGCGCGCTTGGCGCTTCTCTCCTCCCCCCTCCTCTCTTCTGCCTCCAGCCTTGGACTTGATTGTTGAGCGCTCCGGCCTTGGCTGAGCTGGGACGGTTGGAGGAGGTGGCGGCGGGCCGAGGTGATGCCTGGGAGCCCTCCTTTGACAGCCCGGGCCGAGAAGGTGAGCGTCGACGCTGGTCGTGGGGGCGGAGGTAAGGGGTCCGGAGCGTGTGGGGGGTTGCTTAGAAGAGGCGCGAGGGCGGACTGCGGTCGGGGGTTCGCGTGGAGCCAAGGGATGTCTGTCTGGCCTGAACCGAGGAGGGGGGGTGTCTTTTTTTTTTTTTCCCCATGTTGGAGCAAAAGCGCGTGCGCGATTGGGACACGGGACGGGTGCACGCGGGTTGGGGGAAGGGAGGGACGGATGGGAGTGGGCTTCAGTGGCTTAGTGCGTTTGCCGCCCCGAACTTTATCCACGGGAAGGCGCATGTCTGCGACTTTGGTTTTTATCCATAAGGGAGGTATGCTGACTGACCTGTGTTACTTTGCTACTTATCTGTCCACGGAGAAATGTCCGTGGCTGTGGTCCTTATTCGTCGGGGAGGGGGAGGGTGCGGGTGCTGAGAGAGACTATGACTCTAGTCTTTATTTTTGGGATGTATATTTGTGACTCTGGTGGTTATTCTTGCAGGGGTTGTCTTGTTACTTGCCCATACCCACTTTAAGTGCAGAGCGACTGTCAGGGAATGTGTGATTTGCGCCCCTTTTCTTGGGGCGTTTCTGTGACACGGACGTTCATCAGTTGAAAAGGGGCTCAGTGTGTTGATTAGGCTCTTAACGTGGGATCCTTCTGTGATTTTGGTTCGTAGTTATTTGGGGCTCGTGTCTGTAACTTTGGCTCCTATCTGTGTGGATGCCAAAGTCTGGCCTTTTTGCCAGAGTCTGTTGAGGGTTTTCTCAGCCACCGGGGCCTGCTTCGGATTCTCACTTTTACCCATCTGGAAGCAGGTAACTCTGGTTCCCCCTGCCTTGAGGAGGAAGAGAAAATTAGTATGTGTGTACAAGGAGGAAAGGTGTGGTGGCAACCTAGTGTTGGGCAGGTGCTGTAACCGCCTGACTTCACCTGATTTCTGTTTAGAGGGTGGGGCATGATTCTGTGATATATTCTGACCCCTAGCAGGGTCACATGGCTCTCTAGACTCCCTTAGTTCTCATGGAAGCCCTGAAAGTTGGATGCAGTTCTTCTGCATCTCCATCCTAGCAGAAAAGCACAGTGTTTTGGAACAGCTCAAAAAGGGCCTCTTTTGCCTTGGAGAACTTGGCCTCAGAGCCCTGGGGAGAGAGCCACCTTGGGACCCGGCTGTACATCAGAATCGAGTTAGTTGCTGTGTGAGGGCCAGGGCTGTGTTTGGCCAGGAGCCCAGGGAGGTGGTGGCTGTCTCTTCTCATACTCCCCCAAAAGCCTTTCATGGTCTCCGCTGACTTGTTGGGTGCCGCCAGCATTTTGTTGAAGGATGAAATGGTACCTTGGGCAGGTGGAAGGTGCCTGGTGGAGGCCTGAGATTTCCATCCTTGCGAAGTCTCATCTCTGAGGTGCCTAATCTCAGGCAAATCTTTCTGCACTGGGAGTTCCCTTGAGGCAAGTAGCCCCCGGCTTGAATTTGCCTACCAGTCAGAAAGCCCTGATTCACTGAGAGACCCAACAGGTCTCTCCTGCAGAATGCTCCCTGATGAAGGCTTTGCTGTTTTCTCTGGCAGTGGGCTCAAGCCTCATGTTTGTGAGAAAAGGAAGAAGCAGGGGGGCCGCTTTCCTGCTCTGATGCACAGGAATAGTAGGAGGTTAAAAACAATGTCCCTGGGCTGAGGGACAGCAGAGAGCCTTGACAATGAGGGTCTCTCAAGGAGACCCTCTCTGCCCCCAACTGCCTTGATCCCTTTCTTCCTTCCCTTCTCCCCAGAGTCCCTGCAAGAGGCATCACCCAGGCTGGCAGATCATGGTGGCAGCAGCGGGGGTGGCTGGGAAGTGAAACGGAGCCAGCGGCTGAGGAGGGGCCCCAGCAGCCCCCGCAGGCCCTATCAAGACATGGAGTATGAAAGACGGTGAGTTTACTCCCGCCCCTCCCAAGCAGCCTAGGTTTGTTCCCTTGTGAGAACTGATCCAGGAGGATGCTAGGAAAGGACTTCTGGGCAGAGGAAACACATTGGACGAGTGGTTTCTTTTTGGCACACATTTATTTGGTACCTGTTGTGTGCCAGGACCTGTGGTAGGCTCTGGGAGTGCAGTGACGAATGAGACTTAAGATTGTAGGTCTCCCTTTTGAGACCTCTGTACTTAGGGTCTCATGAGGGAGACCACACACTTTACAGGTGATTACAAAACAGCTTGATCAGTACCGTGGTTGGATGTGAGGGTGGGAAGAGATCAAGAGAAAGGGAGGAATGAAGGCTGAGGCCCATTTTTCCAACTTGGGGGACCCAGATAGGTATGTGGTGCCATTCTCCAAAGTGAAGGCAGCCATTACAGGAGGATGAGGGGGAGGAGGAAAGGGAGAGATCAGGCCTGGGTTTTAAGAGTCAGGGATTTATTTGCCTGGAACATTGGGGCAAGCCAGATTAGAGTGGAAAGACTCCAGGAATGGGTGGGTTGCAGTTAGCAGGGTGCTTATCTTAGAAAGGATACTTACATACAATTTTATTTTTCAACTCTGATACAAACAAGAAACATTTGGGACACTGGGTAAATACAGAGTTCCTGGGTAAAAGTTTGTCATTCCTTGCCATCCTAGTGTATCCTTGCCACCCCAGGTGATTCTGAGGCAGGAAATCCGTCCACGACAAGTTTACCTAGGAAAGCAGATCTAACTCTCCCAGAAAGCCTCTCTTCAGAGTCAGTGAATGTGTAAAATGTCAGGGAGAAAACAGTTTCTGAAACATCTTACAGAAGGTTTCTCCTTGCTGGGTGCAGCCTGTAATCCCAGCTGCTTGGGAAGTTGAGACAGGAGCAGAGGCTGAGACAGGAGGATCGCGAGCTCAAACCTCAGCAATGGCGAGGCCCTAAGCAACTCAGTGAGATCCTGTCTCTGAATAAAATAAAAAATAGGGCTGGGGATGTGGCTCAGTGGTCAGATGCCCCTGAATTCAATCCCCAATACCAAAAAACAAAACAAAAGGCTTCTCCTGAGCTGGGGAATTAATTCGGTGGCAGAGCACTTGCTTAGCAGGTGCCAAGCTCTGGGTTCAGTCCCCAGTACCACAAAACAAACAAACAAACAAACAAAAAACAACAAAAAGCAAAAACAAAGGATTTCTCTTTTAAAGTGAAGAATTATAGTGTTTTGTTTTTTGAGAGGTGAACCCATATTTGAGATAGTATCATTGACTAGTATGATTCAGTCTTGACCTTCAAATATGTCTTTTCAAAGGCATTTGATTTTGGACTGTATTCACCAAAAGGACTCCCCATGGCTGTTTCTGAGTTTGAGTACGTGACATAATTGCTTTAGACTTTATTACCAATAAAGCCACTGGCTTTCTTTTGGCTTTTCAAGGATCTGAAGTGCAGAGGTTTGAGTTAATCACACTTTGCAGTTCAGGGTAGGTTTCTATCATAGGCCAGTCAGTAGAAAAAGCCCTCCTCTTGCTGTGTTTATTTTTTTGTTTGTATTCCCAATTCCCACCTCTGTGGGCAGCTGCTCTATTTTGCTTGATGTGTATCCTTCTAAAATAGGTAGTGTTGTTTCAAGTGTCTGTGTTTGCAATTTACACAAACTGCATAGTGCTACAGTCCTGTTCTGCTTCTTGAACTTCGTATTACTCAGCACTGTATTTTTAAGCTGTGTCTGGATTGCCGTGTGTATATTCGTGCTTTGCCTCTGATTGCTGCCAAAGGCACCATGGGGTGTGCTGGCTGCATTTTACTTAACGATTCCCCCAAGGATGGTTACCTGTTCTTAATTTTGATGTGCTAAAATCAATACTTTTTTGCCTTTTAATTTGTGCTTTCAGAATCTTCTCTTTTTTTTCTGCCCCAGATCACAAAGATTCTTATACTCTGTAGTTTTACCTTTTGCATTCAAGTCTTTAGAATCTGTTTTTTAATATGGTATAAGGTGGGTTCTGGTTTCATTTTTTTCATATAGTGGGCAATGCCCAGTACCACCTCCTAAGTGTCCATTCTTTCTCTATTGATTTGTGGTACCTCATCTGATTTCAAGTTTCCTCGTGTGATCTAATTTGTTCCATTGGTCTACTTGGTTATTCTTGTGCCAGAACCTCACTGTTTTCATTATTATGCCTCTACAGAATGTCTGAATAACTCCCTCTTTGCTCTTATTTTTTAAAGTCGATTTAGATGGGGCATGGTAGTGCATGCCTGTAATCCCAGTGACTCAGAAGGCTAAGGCAGGAGGATCACAGGTTTGAGGCCAATCTCAGCAACTTAGTAAGGCCCTAAGCAATTTCATGAGACCCTGTCTCAAAATTAAAAGGACTGGGGATGAAGCTCAGTGGTAGAGCACGTGTTTAACATTCATGAGGAGGGTTGGGGATTTAGCTCAGTGGCAGAGTGCTTGCTTAGCACAGGCAAGGCCCTGGGATGGGTCCTTAGCCCTGGCGGGGTGGGGGGTGGGGGCTAAAACAAAGGATTTAAAAAGACAAAAAAAAAAAATTTAAAAAGGTAACATTCATGCGGCCCTAGGTTCAATTCCCCAGTACTGCCATAGAAATTTATAAAGGGATAATGGGAACATGACATCTTCTGTGGGTCCTTCCCATGCCAGTTGTCTGTATTTTCTTAGTTTGTGCACCAACTAGATCCTGAGTCAGTTGATGTGATAATGAAAAGGAGGATGCCTGTGCCACAGATCCAGAGAATTCTGGAAGCTTTCATGCTGAAATTGTTGTAAGCTATGAGGCATCTGGATACTTCAGCAGGATCCAACTACTTCTTACTTTCATCTTTCACCTACATTAAGGCATTGACTAGTGTCATCTCAGTTAAAATTCTTGTTGAGTTTGTTTTTATTTTTTGCAGTACTAGGTTTTGAACTCAGGAGCATGCTCTACCACTGAGCTATATCCCAGCCTTTTAATTTTTTTTATCATGTATTTTGAGACAGAGACTCATGAAGTTGCTGAGGCTGGCCTCAAAACCTGGAATCCTTCTGCCTCAGCCTCTTGAGTAGCTGTGATTACAGCATGTGCCTCCATGCCTGGCATCAATATCAGGAAATTTAATAATGATATAATACTTTCATCTTATATAAAGCCCATATTCAGATATTATCAGTTTTCTCAATAATGTCCTTTATAGCTGGTTTTCCTCAATCCAGGATTCAATCCAAGATCACACATTGCCTTAAACTCCTTTGTATTTTTAGGCTCATTTAATCTCTCGAACAGTTATTTGGTCTTTGTCTTTTATGACCTTAGCATGTTTTAAGGTCAGTTCTTTTGTATGTAAACTGTTTCTTAGTTTGAGTTTTTTGAATACTTAGGAAATTTGGGCAGAAAATTTATTTAGTGATCTCTGTATATTTACTAAACTTGATTTGTAATTGTAATATTTAGGGCATTTGCATTTGTATTTATCAGTGATCCTATGATTTTCTTTTCTGTATTTATCTGGGATTGGAATCAAGGTAGTCTCGTGACATGAATTGAATAGCCTTTGCTCTTTCTCTTTTTATTGGAGAAATTGTTCAAAAATGTTACTTTTAAAACATGGTAGGTGTTGATAAGATACACACACACACAGGATTGAATTCAGGAATACTTTAACACTGAGCTACATCCCTAGCGCTTTTTTGTTTTTGAAACAGTCAGTTGCTGAGGCTGCCTCTAACTTGGGATCCTCCTGATTTGCTGGGATTACAGGTGTGTACCTCCAGGCCTGGTTAGAACTCACTTTTAAAAGCATCTAGAGGGCTGGGGATGTGACTCAAGCGGTAGCACGCTCACCTGGCATGTGTGTGGCGCTGGGTTCGATCCTCAGCACCACATACAAATAAAGATGTTGTGTCCGCCAAAAACTAAAAAATAAATATTAAAAAAATAATAATAAAATAAAAGCATCTAGATCTGGGACTGGTGGCACACACCTTTCATCTCAGCAACTGGGAAGGCTGAAGAAACAATTTAGCAAGACCCCGTCTCAAAATTTAGAAGGCAGAGGGGGCTGGGGATGTGGCTCATTTGTAGAGTGCCCCTGAATTCCATCCTCAGTACTACACACACACACACACACACACACCATCTGGACCTGGGTTTTTGTTTGTTCAATTTTGCAGTGCTGGAAATTAGACCCAGGGCCTTATACATGCTAGGCAAATGCTATAAGGCAAATGCTCCACCACTGAACACCCCCAGCCCAGGACCTGGGTATTTGATTATCATTCCATCTCTTTTTTTATATTTATTTATTTATTTTTTAGTTCTCGGTAGACACAATATCTTTGTTTGTATGTGGTGCTGAGGATCGAACCCGGGCCGCACGCATGCCAAGCGAGCACGCTACCGCTTGAGCCACATCCCCAGCCCTCATTTCGTCTCTTTTTTCTGTCAATTTTGGTATTATGTGTTCTTTAGAAATATACTCATTTTGTGGAGGTCCCCATGTATTGTGTGTCTATCTTCCTCCAGTTGTGTTATAAAATGAGTCTGCCTTTGGAAGGTTTTTTGCTCTGTGGCCAATTAAAAGCATTTCCCACTATCTAAATATTTTTTGTCATCCTGGGTGTCACAGAGTTCAGGATTTCATCCAAGAATTTAGGGGGCTGGGGGCATTAGCTTAGTGGTAGAATGCTTCCCTGGGTTTGATCTCCAGCATTGCCCCCATAATAAATAAGTATATAAATGAAAAAATCAAAATTTATTTGTATCAATTTAGTTCTTATATTCTGATAAAGAGTTCAAATAGCAAGGGATACCTATAGTAAACAAACATGGAAAGACCATTATATCCACAATCTTAAAAATAACTCATGCTATTGATGGGTGACTCTTTTTCAGTGCTGAGGATCAAACCCAGGGATTCTCTACCACTGAACCACATCCCAAGCTCCTTTTATTTTTTTAGTTAGAGACAGGGTCTCACTAAATTGTTGAAGCTGACCTTTAACTTGTGATCCTTCTGCCTCAGACTCCCACGTAGCTAGAAATTGCTGGGATTATAGGCATGTGCCACAACTAGCTTGACAGTAACTTCTCATTTAGGCTTTTATAGTAAAGAAACAATTGGGGTCCCAAGCCAAGCTCATAAGGACAGACTTCATTTTGTTCATAGCAGTATCTATAGCACCTAAATGGTGCCCAACTCATAGCAAGTATTATGATAATAATTGTTGAATGAACAAGTGAATGAACAATTATAAAAAAAAATAGAAAACAAGAAAAATGGCTGGAGGCATTTTTTTTTTTTTCCCTACTAGGAATTGAACTCGGGGCTTCACAGATGATGGGCAAGTGCCCTACTATTGAGCTGCATCCTTAGCCTTTTCCAGTATTTTAATATGAAATTTCAAGCATATAGACAAATTAAAAGACTTTTACAGTAAATTCCTGTCTACTCATCCACTAGATTATACCATTTCACTATACTTGCTTTATCTCAAGTATGTTATTTTTTACTCTTTAGATTTTTAAAAAATATATTTATTTATTCATTCATTCATTCATTTATTTTAAGTGGTAGTTGGACACAATACCCTTACTTTTATTTATTTATTTTTATGTGGTGCTGAGGATCTAACCCAGGACCTTGCATGTGCGAGGCAAGCACTCCACTGCTGAGCCACAACCCCAGTCCCCTCTTCAGATATTTTTGATTTTTACAAAGCCAATTGTATCTGTTTTCTTTTATGATTTCTGCTGAGGAAGGCCTTTCCCATGCTTGAAGTAATGAGTTTTGTTGTTAGATTTCCTAGTACTTTTTATGTTTTCTATTTGGAGATTTAAATTTTTGATCTATCTGGAATTCATTTGGAATAAATGAGGTAGAGGGCTGGGATGTGGCTTAGTGGTAGAGCACTTGCCTAGCATGTGTGAGGCAATGGGGTCAATCCTCAGCACTGCATACAAATAAATAAAGGTTCATCAACAACTAATAAAAGTATTTTTAAAAAGGTAAGGTAGAGGCACAGTGGTACATGCTTGTAATTCCAGCTACTTGGGAGGCTGAGGCAGGAGGATCACAAGTTTGAGGCTAGAAGTAAGGTAAGTATACAACTTTATTTTTTGGTGGTCAACACATTTTTTTCTGTAGAGATAGTGAATATTTTTAGCATTGCAGACAGTATGATCTCTAGTGAAAGTATTCATAGACCACATGTAAATGAAGGAGTATAGCTGTATTCCAGTAAAACTTTACTTAAAGTAACTGGATTTGGCTCATTAACTGTAATTTTCTGTTCCCTAGGCCAGATAGTTATCACCACTATTTATTGACTAATCCATTTTGCCTTGTTAATTTCAGACATAACTTTTGGATTGTACTAAATTTCTGTGTGCATTTTTATGTGCTGTGGACTCTATTTTGCTGATCTGTGTGTGTGGTCTTTTGTTCGTTTGTTTGCTTGTTTTGGTACCCCAAATTGAACCCAGGGGCACTTAACCACTGAGCCACATCCCCAGATCTTTTTTATTTAGAGACAAGATCTTGCTGAAGAGCTTAGGACCTTGCTAAGTTGCTGAGGCTGGTTTTGAACTTGCAATCCTCCTGCCTCAGCCTCCCAGCCACTGGGATTACAGGCATGTGCTACTGTGCCCGGCTCATGTTTTAATTGATCTACTTTTATAATATGTTCTAATACTTGGTAGAGCTCCTCTAGACATTTTATTCTCTTTAATGTTTTTATTATTGCATTACAGTTATATATACTAGTGAGGTTCATTTTGACATAATCATAAATGTATAACAGTTTACTTATTTTCAATGCCTAGGACTTCCCTCCCTCTGGTCCCCTTCCTCTGCTGTACTGGTTTCCTTTCTGTTTATTTGTTTTTTGAACAGAATTTTCCTGACTTTGTAAAGTTGTTCCCTTGTCCTCTGCTATATTTGGCTTTTTCTAGAGTTGTTTTTGCAGTGCCAAGGATTGAACCTAGGGGCCTGAGCATGCTATGCAAGCACTCTATACTGAAGTACCTGCCCAACCCATTTAAATTTTATTTTGAGGCAGGAGCTCCCAGAGTTACTTAGGCCAGCTTTGAACTTGGGTTCCTCTTGCCTCAGCCTTCCAGGTTCTTGGGACTACAAGTGCATACCACTGTGCCTGGCTTCTTTGCTGTTTCAACAGTGCTGTGATGAATAGTGTTTTTATGTATGTGCAAGTATATCTGTACTTTAAACTCCAAGAAGTAGAAACATGTCAGAGACCTATAGATTTTTTTTTAGTTTTGCTGACTATTGCCAAATTTTCCTCCTTAGGAATTATTCCATTTTTACCTCTACCATCTACATTATTGAGAGCTTATTTCCCATACAGCTTTGTCAACAATTCATTGTCAAACATTTGGACTTTTGCAAATCTTTTGGGTTAAAAAAGTTCTATCATTAATCTTCTTTATTAAAAAAAATCCCAAATATTATATGTATATACTCCCCCCTCTCCAGAAGGCAGAGTGTAATCCCTTGAATGTGAGTTGGTGTTAGTAACATGATTCTAAAGAATAGAGAATAGAAAGGGGAAAATAAGAGTTTTACTAGGGAGAAACCTGGCAGATACTGCCTTAACCAGGTGATGAAGGTTAACATCAAAAGATAAATCATGTTTGATATGTACACCCTGAGATGGTCTGATCAAAAGAGCATCTTTCTATTGTATGCTTCTCAAAACCCAAACTAAACCTGTAATCTCAACTTTAATCAGGAGAACACATTAGAGAAAACCAACTTCAGGGACGTTCCACAAAATACTTGACCAGTGCTCTTCAAAACTCTTATGGTCATTAATACACACACACACACACACACACACATACACAAAAAATAAACAACAAAAAAAAATGCTGAACATGGTGTCCCATGCCTGTAGTCTCAGCAATTTAGGAAGACCCTGTCTCAGAAAGGACTGAATTATATATATATCAATGGTAAAGTGCCCTTGGGTTCAATCCCCAGTAGTGCTAAATAAACAAAAATGAGTGGATAGCAATAAAAGACTTTCACAGACCAGAGGGGACTAAGGGGACATGTTGACTGAATGAAATACAGTATCCTGGATTAGATTCTGGGACAGGAAAAAGGACATATGTGAGAAAACTGATAGGATCTTAATAAAGTATAGTTTGGTTAATTTCTTAAGTTTTGATGTGGGCCATGGTTCTCTGAATATTAGGGAAAGCTGGTAAAGGGTATACTATTATCTTTGAACTTTTCTGTAAATCAGATTGTTTCAAAATAATCTTTGACTTCATCATAATTAGAAACTTTTGTACATGAAAGGACACCATCAAGAGAATGAAAAGACAACCCACAATGGGAGAACATATTTGTGCTTATGTTGGTAAGGAATCAATACCCAGAATATAGAATGAATGCTTACAGCAACAACAACAACAAAAAACGCAACCCAGTTGAACAAAGGGTAAGGACTGTCAGGTGTGGTGGCTCTTGCCTGTAATCCCCTTGGCTTGGGAGGCTGAGGCAGGAGGATCGCAAATTCAAAGCCAGCCTCTCCTTAGCACCACAAAAAGAAAGAAAGAAAAATGATTGTCAGGTGTGGTAGCGTGCACTTGTAATCCCAGCAGTTTAGGAGGCTAATATGGGAAGTTTATAGGTTTGAGACTGTCCTCAGCAACTTAGTGAAACTCTGTCTCAAAAATTAAAAAGGGGCTGGGGAGATAGCTCATTAGTAAAGCATTCCTTGTTTAATTTTTGAATTAATTTCCCAGTTCCAAAAAAAGAAGAAATTATTGTTGTTTTTTTCCATGTTTTCATTTCTTCTATTTAAATATCTGATTGATTTCAAATGTATCTTGGTGTATGTATGAAATATAGTCCTAGGTCTTGCACATGTTTAGATATTTAACCTTTTTAATGTAATTGTAGTTGGTATTTTCCTATGTTCTAAACAATGGTTATCTGAGTATAGCAAGGTATTTATTTCTATTATTAATTTCATATCCAGCATCCTTATTTAATATTTTGTGGTGCTGGGGACTGAACCTAGGGCATGCTTGGCAGATGCTCTACCACTGAGCTACACCTGTGGCTCCTGATTTATTGTTTGTAATCACTTTTCAATTGATTTTCTTAGGCTTTGCAGGCTGACCCTCATAGCAGCTACAAATAATGCCAATTTTACCTTCTTTTCAGCTTTTAACCCCTTTTCTTCCTTCCCTTATTTAATTGCTTTAGATAGTATCTTTAGAATAATGTTAAGAATGGTGTCAATGATGGGACATTCTAGTATTATTTCTAACCAGATTTGGAATTCTATTGCATTCTTCTCTAGGGTCTGATTTTTGTTGATTGCTCATATTTTCTTTTTTAAAGTGAATATGTTGGTTGCTTTTTTTAGCCATGATTTTATCTGAAAAATAATTGTTGGTTCCTACTGAGTTAGGTACTATGCTAAACTTTTGGGAATAAGCCTCTAGGTATGGTTCCCTCATTTCCTGGAATTTGCTGTCTAGTCAGGTTTTGTGAGTATGTATACGTATATGTGTGTTTTGGTACCTGGGATTGAACCCAGGGAGTGCTTAACCATTGAGCCACATCCCCAGTCCTTTTAGAGTTTATTTTGAGAAAGAGTTTTGCTAAGTTACTGAGGCTGGTTTTGAACTTGTGATCCTCCTGCCTCGTCGGCCTCCCAAGTTGCTGGGATAACAGGCATTCACCACCACATCCAGTTAGTCAGGTTTTTATTTTGTATCAGGAATTAAACCCACTGAAACACATCCCTAGACCTTTTCATTTTTATTTGTATTATGAGACAGCATCTTACCGAGTTGCTTAGGACCTCACCCTCAAGCAGCTGGGATTAAAGATGTGTACCACCTTGCCCAGCTAAAGTTTTTTTTGTTTGTTTGTTTGTGATGCTAGACATCCAACCACAGCCTTCTGTATACTGAACACAGGCTCTACCACTTAACTGTATCCCCAGCTCCATTTTTTTTAAGGTGGGATCTCACTATGTTGCTTAGACTGGCCCTAAACTCCTGGGCTCAAGTGATCCTCATGTCTCAGCTTCCCAAGTAGTTCAGATTATAGACAGTAACTTTTTTTTCTTTAGTGGTTCTGATTGAACATAGTGGGGTCTTGAACATGGTAGGTAAGTACTCTACCACTGAGCTACATCCCCAACCCCAGTAGGATAATTTCGATGAAAGAACTATCACTGTTAGCAAGGTGACTGTGAATCAGGCAGGGTGGCATGCATGAGGCACACAGTGAGAGAAGTTGGCCAGAGACCTCCACACGCAGGATCCTGCAGGCCTGGTGGGACCTTGGTGAGCATTTCGGTATTTTATCTGGAGTCTAGAGGAAGCCACTGAAGGGAATAGCATTATTTGGTTTGATTTGTTTTGCTGTAGAGAACACTCCCGTTTGGGATGCCAAGACTGAACTGGGAGGGGTCTGGGTGGAGATGAGGAAACCAGTCAGGAGGCCACACCAGAAGTGTGGGGGACCAGAGAGGTGGGGGAGGAATTGAGAGGTGGGTTGGCTTTGGGATGAGGTTTTCAGAACCCCTGTCTGGGGGGGTGGAACTGGGGACCTGAATTAAGGACTGTGGGGATCACCCTTGCCTCTTGAACCTTTCAGAAAGGGTGGCCCTCTAATCCCCATCCTTCTTCCCTAGAGGTGGTCGTGGTGACAGGACTGGGCGCTATGGAGCCACTGACCGCTCACAGGATGATGGTGGGGAGAACCGCAGTCGAGACCATGACTACCGGGATATGGACTACCGCTCATACCCCCGCGAGTATGGCAGCCAGGAGGGCAAGCACGACTATGACGACTCATCTGAGGAGCAGAGTGCAGAGGTGAGGACAGAGCCAGGCTGGGCCAGGCCTGGCCAGGCCTGGGGGCAGCACTCCTGAAGGGCCTGTGTGTCTGACTGCAGCACCAGGTACAGGCAGCACTCTGCTCCCGTGCCTTCAGACTGTGCTCGGTGGCTTTACCTCACCTGGAGGGTCTGTTCCTCTCCCTTCTCTGAGGGTTCCTCTCCCAAGTTGGGTCTCCCTGGCTTCCACATGCTTGCCTCTGTACTTCTGAGGGCCCCTGGCCACTACTTCTTTCCCTTCTTCCCTGTTGTTCAGTTTGGGCCCACGATTCACTGCAAGACCTGTACTGCCTGCTCCCGGCTAATTTAGGGCATTCAAAGAGTCTCTCCTGTGGCACCCGGCGTCTTGGGTTGGGAGGGCAACTAGGGGCAGGATATTACCCAGTTGAGCAGCTCTTGGGAGGCCAGCTGTGGGCATTCCTGGTGTTTGACATCTCCTAGACAGAGAGAGGGAAAAGACCCCTAGGGGGAGCCAGTTCCATATGAGGTGTTTACCTCTAACCTGAGGGGGTGAGGCATAGTGCTTACCATCAGGGAAACCCCAGTTTGAAGGGGCAAACAGGCAGCTCCCCTGTCTAATAGGATGGACAGGGTATTCTTGTAAGCCCATCTGCCTGATGTTAGAGTGTGAGCCACCCTCTGCCCTCCACAGGGCCCAGTGCAAAGACCCCATAGTGAACTGCCATCTTGTTCAGGAACCAGGAGTTGGAAGCAGCCAGGCTTTTCCAGATGCCACTGTCAAGCTGTGCCTAGATGTCTCCAGGGCAGATTGGGCGCTGGGGAGGGCCTGTTGGCAAGTGTGGGAGTAGAGCACCTAGTTATCTAGCTCTGGCCTGCTTAGTTTCTGGAATGGGTGAGTTGGGCAACACCAGAGAACCCAGCAGCCACACCCTGTTTTGAAGGAAACTCATGATGATGGAGACTCAGCCAAGGGTATGGTCCATGGCTCTCATATCTTTGCCAGCTCCTGCTGGCCGCCTCTGGCCCACATCTGAAGCTGTTCCTGTGTGCCCTCAGCTTGGGTGTAGGGCCCAGTCCCAGGTTGGAAACTGTAGGAGATAGGTGTCACAGGGAACAACTGTGTACTTACCAGCTGAGCTGGCAAGGGAGGAGGAGGAAGAGAAGGGGAGATGTCGAGGGCAGAGTCTGGTGTGCCGACCCAGGCCAATGTATCCCAAGGAGGTTTAAGCTGTGTCTTGTCACCTGCCTCTGGGAGTTCCTCCCCCACACCAATACTACCATTTGGAAAGCAGTCCCTAAAAGTGTCCCGTGGAACATTCACAGCCCCAGAAGGGTTGCAGTCCAAAACCTACGCACCCTGTCTGCCTTGAACCTTTAGCCGGAGCCCGCCCACTCCTGGCTTTCAGAGCCTGCCTGCCTCAGAGAACCAGCGGCCAGCCCCTAGGCCCGCCCAGACTGACTGCCCGTCTGGTGTCTCTCGTCTCATTCTGTCGGCCAGGATTCCTACGAGGCCTCCCCGGGCTCCGAGACTCAGCGTAGGCGGCGGCGGCGGCACAGGCACAGCCCCACTGGCCCGCCAGGCTTCCCCCGAGACGGCGACTATCGGGACCAGGACTATCGGACCGAGCAAGGGGAGGAGGAGGAGGAGGATGAGGAGGAGGAGGAGGAGGAGAAGGCCAGTAACATCGTCATGCTGAGGATGCTGCCACAGGCAGCCACTGAGGATGACGTACGTGCCCCCCGTGGCCCTGGGCAGGCGGCAGAGCAGAAGGCCAGGCTGGGTCTCTTCCAGAGCCCTCAATTTCTTCTTACCCCTCCCTCATCCCCACCCTCATCACCCTTCCTCCCTTCTCCACCACAGGTTCCTATCCCTGATCATTGTCCATCCTCTGTGGGCAGGCCCTGTTAGCTCCTGGTCTGGAAGGGAGGAGTGTCGGATAGGCCGGATTGGCCCAGGGGCAGTAGCTGTGGGTGTCTGGCACTGGTGGGTGTGGGGGAGAGAACATCCCTCCTGCACATTCCATTGGTTTCTATCCTTTCTGCATGTGTGGATTGAGGGCCAGATCCTTACCAGGCCTGGTGCTGGATATTGCTGGTGGCAAAGATGATGTCAGGGCCCTGTTGCCATGGGGCAGTAGGGAGTGGGGGCCCATGGGATTTTCTGAAATTCCATTTTCATTCTCCCCTACTCCTTTGTCAGCAGCATCAACTCTCATCTCCAGTCTGGCCACAGCACCTTGAAAGGCTGCTAACAGTCTTTCCACCCTGTTTGCCTTTGTGATATTCTCTCCTTTCCATCTTTCTCCCTTTTCTCCTGTTCCTTCTCATAATGAGCCATATTACAACCCAAAGACACTAGATTAGCTTCCTGGCTAGCCTCCCTGATCCAGTGCCTCTGAGTTCTCTGAGCAGTTCTCTGAAGTCACTAACTAGCTGCCCATTTTATAGCAGTAGAAATCTTGGGTATGTGAAGGCTTCTTTAGTCTGACCCAAGCTGGGCATGGTGGCACACACCTTTAATCCTAGTGATTTAGGAAGCTGAGGCAGAAGGATCATAAGTTCAAGACCTGCCTGGACAACTTAGATTTTGTCTCAAAATTAAAAAAAAAAAAGAGGGGGCTGGGGATGTAGCTCAATAGTAGAGCATCCCAAGTTCAATCCCCCAGTACCACAAAAATAAATATTTTTTTTGTTCTAATTAGTTATACATGGCAGCAGAATGCATTTTGACTCATTGTACATAAGTGGAGCACAACCTTTCATTTCTCTGGTTGTACACGATTGCCCCATTCATGCAGTCATACGTGTACATAGATGAATAATGTAAATAGATTTTAAAATGCCTGGCCCACCTACCCTGTTCAGGGTCAGATAGTCACTGGTTGTAGATATTCACTGAGGATTTAAAAGCAGGCTGGGCCACGCACCAGGTCTGACTGAAACCTCACAGTGGCTCTGCTATGAAGGTACCTCTGTAGTCTGTCCTACCAAACCCCAAGCAGCAAAGTGAATTGCCCCCAAGTTCCATAGCCAGCAAGTGGCAGGATGGATTTGGGAGTCTGAACCTGGACAGCTAGACCCCAGAGCCCACATTCTTGCTGCTTCCTGAGCTCTTCCTGAGTGTTTGAAGTCCTCATAAGTTCTTCTGGATCTCTTTCCTTTTCAACCTTGTGTTGGGTGCATGTGTAGGCACGCATGCATGCATACTTACATAAGGCTATTTTCTTGTATGTTCTTTAACTTGATGAGGAAACTGAGGCCCCAAGGTGTGGAGACTCCTCCCCTGAGAGTGCCCAGCATAGGCTCTTCATCTTTCATTCAAGGCGTCGTTGACCTAGAGACTTTGCCTCACCTGGTCCCAGGTTGCCCCTGCCCTGTTGCTCACCTCATCCAGGAAGGTTTCCAAACCCACAGCCATACCTTTTGTCTCCATCCTAAGTTCCCGTGGCTCTCATGATCTAGGGTATATGGGTGGAATTGACTCAGGCTCTTCTCCCTGGTTTGCTGTTTGTGTCATGGGTGTCTTTTGATGCAAGCCAGGGGAAGGAGCAATCCCCTTAAAAAGGGCTAGAATTATATCCCAGCTTTCCTTGCTTTATGGCTGCCCCTGAGCCCCTTTTCAGGTCGCTCCGCCCACCATTCTTCAGTTGCTGGCTCACTTGCTCTCCTTTTGTCTTTGTGCCCATGGGAGTCATCTCGCTGCCATTCTTTACCCTGCCCTGTGACCCTGACTTCATTTGACTCATTTTCTGCAAGTCTGGGGCTGGAAGCTGAGGATGGGTGTTTGGTGTGGCTGTCATCACTCAGGGTAAAGCTCTGAAAGAGGCAGAGGAGACTGTGTGTGTATCATCACTGATGACCACTAGGGGTTCGGAGGCCTCCAGTGGGCCTCACATACCCAGCTGCCCCCTTATGCTGAGCCCACCTCCTCTGTATCTCCCCATACAGATCCGTGGCCAGCTGCAGTCCCACGGGGTCCAAGCTCGGGAGGTCCGGCTGATGCGGAACAAATCTTCAGGTGAGCTTTCGTTCCTAGTGCCCTCCCCTTCTGCTGGCCAGCCTCAGCCTCCAAATCTCCCTCCTGCCTCTGCCTTTCCCTCACCCTCCCTACCCTGCCTTCCTGCCACAGCTGGGAATGGGCAGCTTTGGGGGGTACCCTCTTTTCTCCACCCCCCACTCTCCTCACAGCTCCAGCCAGCAGCTTCTATGGGGGGCTGTTGGGGAGGGGGTGCGGCTCTGGGCTGAGCTGAGTGCTCCCCAGGGGCAGGGCCAGGGCCAGGCTCCGGGGAACCTCTTCTTTGGGATTCTGAGTATCTGAGATGGTGACCCCTCCCAGTACACTCCCTTCCCTCTCCTTTCTCCTGCCCCTTGCTCTCCTCTACATTTTTCTGGCAACAGCCTCTGACCAGAAAGTGGGTCTGACATAGACCCACTCATGTATTCCAAGAGGGGAGGCAGGGATGGTTCTCATCCAAGGGTGCATCCCAAGGAGAAGCCAGAGCTTTCTGGCCTTGACTGTTCCCTCCCTCCCTCTTGCAGGCTGCTTGGAGCTGGCCTGAGGTTAGCAGGGTGGTGGGGGGAGTTATCTCTGCAGGACCTCTGCCCAGGCACCCCAAGGCAGGCACAGTGGGGCCTCACTCTGCCTGGGCTTCTCTCTCCATCTCAGTCTCTCTCCTCCCCACACCTCCTTTATCTCTTTTCTCTCTCTCCCTCCCCTCTGAGTTCACCCCTCCCTGCCATTTTTTCCATCTGTCTTTCTCTCTGACTATACCCTTCCATCCTATTGTGCATCCTAATGGTGATTTCTTTTGGAGATCAAGCAAGTCCCCTCCCAAGTCCTACCACATCCAAAGCCCCAGTATGTACCCACCTCTGAAGGAGATGCTTTCCTGAGGCCTCAAGTCCAAAACCCCTTACTCAGCCCTGGCCAGGCCTAGAATCTGTCTTTCTTACTGGCATATAAGTCTTAACTTTGCTTTACTCCATCTAGACCACACACCAACAGATCCTGGGTCTCTCCCCACGGAGATGTTCCAGGTGTGGCTTCTTAATGTCCCTGGACACTTTTCCTAGGCACCCACTGATTCATACTCTAAGGTCCTCATAGCCAATCCTGGTCACCAGTTCTTCTGTCTAGGAGGAGCTGGACTGTTGTTGGCTATAGTCTCCCTGCCAAGGTAGCTCCTAGCAAGTCCTCTCTTCCCCTGTACCATGATGAGGCAGAGATGAGATTGTGCCCCTAACTACCACTACCACCCCACCTGTTCCCCATGGGTGGGTAGCCTCACAGAGCAGCCTGGCCCAGCCTTTCTTTTGCTCCTTTGATTAAACACTTGATCCAGGACCCCTCCTGTGCGTCCCTGGCCTTCTGCTGAGCTCGCCCTTGAGTTATTTGCCCTGACCTGTATGGAGCCAGCAACCTGCCCTCCCTCCTCTGAAGCTAGATCTCTCCTTGTATCCTTTCTTTCCCAGCTGCTTCTCTCTGTTTCTGTCACCCCAGGCAGGCCTGGCAGGTCGGCCTGAGCCCCATCTCTCTCCATCTCTGCCCAGTTGGGGTGTTGTCTCTTCCCCTACCTGGATTTCCTATTTTCCTTCCCTTTCCTGCCCCTCTCAGCCATCTTCCTCACCTCCCACACCCCTTACTCTTTCTCTGATTGCTTCTTTCTCTTCCTTTCTCCTCTTTCCCCTTCCCTCTCTGCCCCTGGTCCTCTCCCCTCGGGTCCCGCCCCCTGGAACGCCGTGTGTCCAAAGCTGTTGACTAACCCACTGCGTCTGTATCTGAATGCTGTCTCCAGGTCAGAGCCGGGGCTTCGCCTTCGTCGAGTTTAGTCACTTGCAGGACGCTACACGATGGATGGAAGCCAATCAGGTTGCTTTGCCGCACTTGAACCCCCCCCCAAACAAATACTACTTTGTAATCGAGCGCTCCCCATCGCCTGATTCTTATGGACACAGTTCCCCGCCCTGTGGCCCTGTGTCCTATCCCCTCTGTCCCCTTTCTCCCTCTTCCTGACCCTCACTATCTCCTCTTCCCATCTCTTGCTACCCTACTGGGCTTCCCATCCAGAGCCCGCACTCACCACTGGCCCCTTCCTACCGCCAGACTCTAGTGCTGTCCCTCCACCTCTCCCGGCTGAGCTTTCAGAGAAAAAGCTGCCTGGGTGGGTTTGTTCCCCTAGCTTCCCATGCTCCCAGTGGGTGGGTGAGTCCCTGGGGGACCGCCCTACTCCAGAGTTATCCAAAGCCAGGACTTTGTTTCACTCTCAGGACCACTGGGGAATGTAGCTTTTGGCACATGAACTAGCAAGGCCCATTTTGTCAGCCTTCTCCCTGCATGTGCATTTGGCCTTTCGAGTTCCATGCAAATGGACACTACTCTGTTAGTTGAAAGTCCCAATCAAGTGTGATAGTTTTATTAACATCCTGGACTCACTTTGCTGTCCCCTCCCTTCCTCTCCCCTTCCCACTGCCCTTTCTACCCACAGTGGGCACCGCCTCTGCCTTCCCAGTAAGGGTCCCCGCACAATCAGCAATGGAGGGAGCCTGCTCCCCTCACACGGCATGGGATCCCAACCCAGCAACTTTGGGACCTTATGAGACCCAAGGATCTGCCTTTGCCACCCAGCCCAGACCCCAGATCCTAGACCCCTGGAGTAGAGCACTGGAGAGAAGCTTCAGGGGAGGAAGGAATAGCTGTGGTGAAGTGGAGGGTCCCAGCAGAGGCAGCCCTGGGGCCAGCTCTGTGGGTCATAGGCTAGTGCGGTGGGCCCAGGACCCAGCCAGCCTTGGGAAGGCGGCCTCATTCAAGGCGGGAACTTCCGTCTGTTAAATATGGCTCTTTCTTTTTCCCCTTCTCCAGCACTAGCGCGCGCGTGTGCGCTCTCTCTCTCTCTCTCTCTCCCCTTCTTTCCCTCCCCTCCCCGTCTCCCCTCATCCCCAAGTGTAGCGCTGGCCCTGGGTGTGGCCTGGCAGTGTCAGGGCCGAGTGGGGGGTTCTCCCCATTGTCCACAGGCGTCGGTCAGCCGAGCACTGTGTGCCTGGTGGTGTGTGTTCACGTGTGTGTGTGTGTGCCCGGAAAAGCAGCAAGCAGCTGCGCCCGAGAGCTGTGGCGCTTTCCCTCCCTCCCTCCCTTCCTTCTTCCCTCCGTCAGTTCTCCGACCTCCCTCCATTCCCTGTCCCTCATCCATCCAGCTGAAGGGCTCGCTCACTCTCTTCTCCTTTGCTGAAACGGTGCGTGGGGCACTGCTGCCTGGACCTCACTGCGCTCTGCTTTTTCCCACAGCACTCCCTCAACATCCTGGGCCAGAAGGTGTCTATGCACTACAGTGACCCCAAGCCCAAGATCAATGAGGACTGGCTGTGTAATAAGGTACAGGGGTGTTGGGCATCGGGTGCTGTGGAGAAAGACAGCCCCAGCAGGGGTGGCAGCAGCTCTCTCTCAACCTGTGAGGAGGCATGGGTGTCAAGGTTCTCCAGCCCTAGCCAGGCTCTGCCCTCAAAACATTCTTGCCTGGATTCCTAGTGGGCTTGAAAGAAATATTCACATAAATGGCTACTAAGTGATCATGTGGGCCTATTGCAGTGTATAGAATGTGTGCTCTGGAGCCAGACTGGCTGCAGTCACACCATCCTAGGTCTGCCTTGATGATGGTCGAGGTGCTTTTCCTCTCTTTGCCACAGTATCCCTGGCTTTAAGAGGCAAGTACTAATGAGGTTGTGGGGAGGTGGACGGCATCAATGGGAAGGTAACAGCCCACAGGCAACACAGTGTAAGTGTTCACTCTTACCATTGAAGAAAAGCACAGTACGTTCAGAGGACCCATATCAGGTGACTCAACCTTGAAGGAAACCCTGACACAGCCACCTCAAACGTGAGCCTGGAGGGTACAGCATGTAGGTTTTGTGGTTACCTTCATATTCCCTAAGAGGAAGCTAGGACTCAGAGGTGGAACTATGGCTGTATTTAGCCAGGATTTGCTCCTGATCACAGGGACCACTGGTTCCCTAATGGCCTCAGGTCTGCCCTGAGGGCCAGCTTTGCAGTTCCACAGCCTCATCTCCCATGGTCATCTGTCAGTCTTCAAACCGAATTAGAAGAAAGAACTAGTGGGGGCGCTGACCCTTTCCCAGAAAAGTAATCTGCCTATTCAGGGGAGAGTGGCATCTTCCCATCCTAACATTAAAAAGTCCTATCGGAGGGTGAGTGCTCAACCTTCCTGAAGAGGTAGGGACAAAGGAATAGTGGCATTCCATTCCTCCTATATTTTTAGATATTCCTTGAAACCAAGGTTCTCTTTGCTTCCTTCTCCTCCTTTATGCCCCGCATTCCTGTTGGTTGCCAGGTCCTGTTGCTTCCATCTCAGAAATGCCACCTTCCTTCCCTTGCCATTCCCGCTGCTCATGCCAATCCTCACGCCCTCCCACCCAGTTGCCGTGGAGCCCTCTCTGGTATGCTGGCCTCCTGCCTCTTTTTCCCACCCTCACCTATGACATTGCAGCTGAAACCAAGCTCTGACCATGCCCCTCCTTTTCTGCTTAAAACCCTTATAACTCTGAGCTTAAGCATGAGATCCTCCTGTTACCTAGCATCTTCCCATCCCAACTTTGTCTCTTGCTTCTCTGCTTGCTTCTTTGTGACAGCTACAGAAAATCTCTTGTTCCCTCTGCTAGGAATATCTTCCCAGCAAAACTAAACTTCTGGGCCTCCAAAATCAAACATCCTGCTTCTGTGTAGCCTTCCCTAAGCCCCTGTTGGTGCACAGTCCAAGCAGACCCAGCTGCTCTCCCTATGCTACACCTACCTCCGTGCTGTTAGGCTCCCCGGGCAGTTGTGACATCCTAGCCACATATGGCAGACTTGGCAAGGAAGCAATGTTTAGTACCTGATAGGGATAGAATGTGGTAGAACTGGAAGAGGTTTACAGAAGCTGGAATATCCAAGGAAAATTTCTTAAGAGTAGTAGGATTCAACATAGTCTTAAAGGAGGGGTGGTAGGAAGGAAAATTGACGGTTTCTGATTAGAGAAGCAAGTCTTGGGAAGAGAAACCTACTAAAAGGACTGAGCGGGGCACTCCTGGGAGTTGGTACCCCCAAGGATACAGAAGGAGTTATAAATTAAGGGAGTTGATTGATCTGGGGATGGCACTGAGGAACCAGTTTGAGACCATGTAAAAGAAGATTCACGGGACTGAGAATGACAGCAAAAGTTCCAGAAAAGGCCCCTGCCACCCCTACCTAACCCAAGGACCCCCCCTTCCTGGACCGTTGTGGGGAGGATCTCTGGATCCAGGTTTAGAGGGTACAATGGAAAGCCCTGTCCCCTCTGACTACCTGGCCTATGCCTCACAGTGTGGCGTCCAGAACTTCAAACGCCGAGAAAAGTGCTTCAAATGTGGCGTGCCCAAGTCAGGTGAGACCCACCTACCTCCCCAGAACATGGGAATGAAGGGCGAGGGGCTGGTGCTCAGGGCTTGGTGTTGTGATGTGTGTGAGGGTGACCAGCTGTGGAGCCTCCCTCTTTGTTACCAGCCTGTGTCCCACCATCCCCAACAGAGGCAGAGCAGAAGCTGCCCCTTGGAACAAGGCTGGATCCACAGGCGCTGCCACTGGGTGGTCGGGAGCTAAGCCAGGGCCTGCTCCCACTGCCACAGCCCTACCAGGCCCAAGGAGTGCTGGCCTCCCAAGCCCTATCACAGGGTTCAGAGCCAAGCTCGGAGAACGCCAATGACAGTGAGTCAGTCATTCCTTCCCTCTTCCTACATGCCCTTGGCGTCTGGGCCCAGCCCGCCACGGCCAGAGAAATGGTAGTGAACAGGACTGGGGCCTTAGAAGTATCCACCTGGTATGGGGATAGACATGTGATATAGGGAAAGCTGGGGGGAGGACCAGATGACGATGCAACTTTGGGGGTGTATTGGAAAGGTTTTCAGCAGGAGAGCAACCAAGTTGGCACCTGGGAGGAGGAATTGAAGAAGCAGCAGGTGCACACGCTTAGAGGCTAGAGGACAGGGAGCTGTGGGGAGCCACTGGTTAGGGGCCAGAGCAGACTGTCATGGATGTCTCCTAACACTGGGACACTTCCCACAGCCATCATTTTGCGCAATCTGAACCCACATAGCACCATGGACTCCATCCTGGGGGCCCTGGCACCCTACGCGGTGCTGTCCTCCTCCAATGTGCGAGTCATCAAGGACAAACAGACCCAACTGAACAGAGGCTTCGCCTTCATCCAGCTCTCCACCATCGTGGTGAGGGCGGCACAGGGGGGGGCCGGGCAGCCAGGGTCCCGGCCCCCGGGGGTGGGGAGGAGGGACCCTTCCCCTACCCCCCACCGCGGCCCCAAGCCTGGAAATGGGGCAATGGAGCCGGGGGCCTCCCCGGGCCTGACCCTTCTGTTCCCTGCCGCCCCTCTACAGGAGGCAGCCCAACTGCTGCAGATCCTGCAGGCCCTGCACCCGCCACTCACCATCGATGGCAAGACCATCAACGTCGAGTTTGCCAAGGGTTCTAAGAGGTCAGGGCCCCACCTGTGTCCCCTCCCAGCTTGCCCCCCGGCTTGGGGCCTCCCATTTCACTCCCAGTCTCTACCATCCTCTCCAGGGACATGGCCTCCAACGAAGGCAGTCGCATCAATGCTGCCTCTGTGGCCAGCACTGCCATTGCTGCGGCCCAGTGGGCCATCTCACAGGTACTCAGCCCCTCTGCCCCCAGCACCCTGACACTTGGCTTTCTCAATCCTCCTGTACCCTCTCTGCAAACAGCAGGGCTGGCTTGCTATCTGAGGATACAAAGCCCTGTCACAGTGGCTGGTGCGGGCCCTCCACCTTGTTCCCAGCTCTGTAGACAACTCCGTCCTCTCCAGCTTCTTTCCAAGTCACCTCCCCGGCTTTCACTGACAGCATTCAGGGCTGGTGCTCTGTTTTATTGGGTGAAATTTTTTTATTGTCCTGAATTGGTACAGTATATTACATAATCTACAGACACAGACACACACACACAGGCACACAAGTACGTATATATACCATATTCCTTAATAAAAATGAATTCTTAAGTGGATGAAAGAAAATTGAGAGAAGAGAATAAAGAAGTGGGAGGATGGGTGTCTTCCTTGATCTCACACCCAGCACACATGTCACTCCCTCACAACAATATCAACCTCAGGAGCATTGGGGTGTGTATTGTTTTTTGAGTTTTTTTTTTCTTCTTGTTTTCTCCACTACCCTGTTCTCTCCTGGTTGGATGGCTCTGAATTTTCACTTGTCTTAAGGTTGCATGCTTATTGGTCAGGCAGATACATTAGCTTCACACATAGGACAGACGCTGCCATCAGGTCTCCCTACTTAATATCCCCTCCTTTTCTAATGAGCCCCTCCCACCTGCCCCTCAGGCCTCCCAGGGTGGGGAGGGTGCCTGGGCCACCCCCGAGGAGCCACCGGTCGACTACAGCTACTACCAACAGGATGAGGGCTATGGCGGCAGCCAGGGCACAGACTCCTCCCTCTATGCCCATGGCTACCTCAAGGGCACCAAGGGCCCCGGAATCACTGGAACCAAAGGGGATCCAACAGGAGCAGGTGAGCCCCAGCTTCTCTCCCTAAGCCCAACTTGGGGCCCACAGGCATAGAATCCCCCGCCTCACCATTCATGGGCATTCTCTCTTGGTGTCCCTCTTCCTAGGTCCTGAGGCCTCCCTAGAGCCTGGGGCAGATTCTGTGTCACTGCAGGCTTTCTCCCGTGCCCAGCCTGGTACTGCCCCTGGCCTCTACCAACAGTCAACAGCTGAGGCAAGCAGCAGCCAGGGCACTGCTGCCAACAGCCAGGTGAGTGAGCTCTGGGGATATGGGGCGGGGTGGGACATGCAGGGGACATCCTGGATGGGCAGGGGTAGGATTGGCAAACACTGAGCCCTGTTCCTGTCTGGCCCCATGACCAGTCATACACCATCATGTCACCTGCTGTGCTCAAATCTGAGCTCCAGAGCCCTACCCATCCCAGCTCTGCCCTACCACCGGCCACCAGCCCCACTGCCCAGGAGTCCTACAGCCAGTATCGTGAGTAGCCACACTTGTGGGTAGGGGGTGGGGAATTCTTAAATCAGGGAGGAGTGTGACCCCCTCACGTTTCCTTCTTCCCAGCTGTTCCTGATGTCTCCACGTACCAGTATGATGAGACATCTGGCTACTACTATGACCCTCAGACCGGCCTCTACTATGACCCCAATTCCCAGGTGATGGGACAGCCCAAGGAAATCTGGGGAGGGGTCAAATGGCACTTGACTCTCTGGGTCCCTTTCTCGAGTTCTTTCCTCATGCTCCCTCTCCTTCCCTGTCTCCCAGTATTACTACAATGCTCAGAGCCAGCAATACCTATACTGGGATGGGGAGCGGCGAACCTATGTTCCTGCCCTGGAGCAGTCAGCTGACGGACATAAGGAGACAGGGGCACCATCAAAGGAGGGCAAAGAGAAGAAGGAGAAGCACAAGACCAAGACAGCCCAACAGGTGAACCCTGAGCCTCTGCCTGGCTATTTGGTGTCTGTTCTGTCATCTCTTGCTCCTTCCTGCTGAGGGAAGTGGGATGGTGAGAGACCATGAACCTGGGCAGTAACTATTCCAGACAAGGATTTATAAGCCAGAGGAATTCTCATAGGCCTATAAGGGAGTGGGAAAGAAAAGTGAAGCCATTGCAGGTGGGTGCTGTGGCATACACTTGTAATCTCAGTAACTCAGGAAACTGAGGCAGGATCACAAGTTTGTAAGCCGGTCTCAAAAAATAAACATGCCTGGGGGTGTAGCTCAGTGGTAGAGCACCCCTGGGTTCAGTCCCCAGCACACATACACAAAAATAACTATTGTAGTGTTTTGTCATAGTAGGCAGTTGCAGGGAACTTCAGTATCTCTGTGGAGAAAGATTATGGCATTTGGGGCACAGTTTCTAGAAACAAGGACTAAGTGCTCAGCAACCCCCTAGGAAGTCCCATCATCAACCTCACCATTCTAAACATGATGGCATGCCCCAAGGAAAACAAAATGGAATATAGCATCATGTCACACATGTAAATTACAATGGCATGCACAGGTAGGTAGACCATCCTCTGCATTGTAGAAAGATAAAGTGAAAGCACAGCAAATGTTAACAGTGCGGTGCCTGTCAGAGGAGGGGTGCAGCTAGAGGGACTTGATGAGTAATGCTGGTAACCAATGACACAGAATAGGAACTTGCACTGCCACCTCTCTCACCTGCTTGTTCAGCTTTCAACTTCATCTGCCTCCCAGATGGGCCCACTCTTCTTCCCAGATTGCTTCTGCCATCTTGTCCTTGCAAATCAAAGTG
>NW_026000249.1:34112809-34142541 GCF_001458135.2 Marmota marmota marmota
AGTAGGTGGGGGGGGGGCATAGAAGGGAAGTGAGGGAATGTTGAAAGATGGGGCCAGTAGGAACCAGGGTGCCAAGCACTTTGCAGGCCCTGGTCCCAATTTGAGTTTGTTCTTGGTGGGATGTGACAAGAAAGAGTTTGAAGGAAATTTTGTTTGGGGATAGTTTATAGTTTGTAGGAGAGCAGTAGATGGTTATGGGAGCTGTAGCCCAGAGGTCAGTTATATCCCGTTGCAGTCATTCTGACTAGAGAGTTATGGGTTTGGGGCTGTGGGAGAGTGGTCTACCGCAAGGACTGTGAGCCAGCAGATTGTGGATGGTCCCAGCAGTTTGAGGGTTCTTAGGAGTCTCACCTCCACTCTCAACGTCCAGATTGCCAAGGACATGGAACGCTGGGCCCGTAGTCTCAATAAGCAGAAAGAAAACTTCAAAAACAGCTTCCAGCCTATTAGCTCTCTACGAGATGATGAAAGGCGGGAGTCGGCAACTGCAGATGCGGGCTATGCCATTCTTGAGAAGAAGGTATGTTGTGGCCACCCATCTGTACCCTGCCTGTGACTTCATCATTCCTCTGAGCCCTCTGTGGAACCCTGAATTTCTGTGTCCTCCACCCCAGGGAGCATTAGCTGAGAGGCAACACACCAGCATGGATCTCCCCAAATTGGCCAGCGATGACCGTCCAGTGAGTGCTGGTAAAGAAAGGGGTAGGGAACTCTAATCTGGCCAGATCTGACCACCCACCCTCATTCTCTAACAGAGCCCGCCTCGGGGGCTGGTGGCAGCCTACAGTGGGGAGAGTGACAGCGAGGAGGAGCAGGAGCGAGGTGGGGGCCCTGAGCGAGAGGAAAAACTCACAGACTGGCAGAAGCTGGCCTGTCTGCTCTGCCGGCGCCAGTTCCCCAGCAAGGAGGCACTTATCCGGCACCAGCAGCTCTCTGGGCTCCACAAGGTGACTGAGGGGAAGGTTGTCAGGGACACCCTGCACCTGGCCCATCCCAGCTCAGCCACTTGATTTCATGTCCTATACCCCTTTGCAGCAAAACCTTGAGATTCACCGGCGAGCCCACTTGTCAGAAAATGAGCTAGAAGCACTAGAGAAAAATGATATGGAGGTGAGGTGTGATCTACTTCTCCAGTCCCTCTATCCCTTTGAAGTCCCCATTCCCCAGGCAGCAGGACTTCAAGTCCTTACCCAGGTACAGCCTGGCAGCCTCTAGTCTTTCTATTCCTGTGAGACCTCTTTCCGGTTCCCCCACCCTCAGGACCTGGGACCTACTGGCTAGATCAAGTTCCCCTTATGAGCCCATCCCATCCACACCCATGTTTCCTAAAGACAGTAGCCAGCTCCCCAACATTCTCACACATAAACACACACAAAATTTTCAGCAAATGAAGTACCGGGACCGTGCAGCTGAACGCAGGGAGAAGTATGGCATCCCTGAGCCACCAGAGCCCAAGAGGAGGAAGTATGGCGGCATATCTACAGCCTCCGTGTGGGTACTGGGCTGGGTGCCAGGTGAGGAGAGGTGGGGCTGGCGGACCAACGACTCACACCGTACACTGTCCCCTGCAGGGACTTTGAGCAGCCCACTCGGGATGGGCTGGGCAGTGACAACATTGGCAGTCGCATGCTCCAGGCCATGGGCTGGAAAGAGGGCAGTGGCCTGGGCCGCAAGAAGCAGGGCATTGTAACACCCATTGAGGTGAGACTCCGTGAACCCATCCCTGTCCCAGTACTCAGCACTGTGTGCCCCACAACCTGACTAAGCCTTCCTCTCTCTCTCACAGGCCCAAACACGGGTGCGGGGCTCAGGCCTAGGTGCCCGGGGCAGTTCCTATGGGGTCACCTCAACTGAGTCCTACAAGGAGACACTGCACAAGACAATGGTGACACGCTTCAATGAGGCCCAGTGAGCAACTGCAAAAGCAATTTCTAGAGATGTTGTGTGTCCATCCAGAGGCAAAGGAGGATGATGAGGTGTTGGGTGGTCTGAGGGAGGTCCTGCTCCTATATACTGGTCTGCTCCCTGGGCAGAGAGGCCCTGACCAAATCAAACTTTGAGTTGGTGACTTTTGTTGGGAAATTGGGCTGGGATCATGTTCTTTTTGTAATAAAAGCTGAAAAGCCTGCGCCTTACATCTCTTCTTTCTCATGCCCTGGCATGGTTTATGGCCCATGCAGACACAGGAACACAAACATAGATGGACAGGAAGCCTCATCATCAGGTCAACACTAGTGGCACTGGTGGCATTAAATATTTAGTGCATGATTGCTACCAGAACACAGGCTTCTGGCATGCACCACAGTCCATAAGATCCTGGTCAAGGCCCCTTTCCCTTGTCAGACTCTAGCAGGTCCTGCTGTACCAAGAAATCCACCACAAGGCTTGTAGTCCCCTGAGAAATCCAGCACCACAAGGCTTGGAGTGTCAGAGCCAGGACTAGGAATCCCTCTTCCCCTGTCCTCACTGCCCCCTAGCAGCACTTAGGCCTATGATCCCAAGACCAAATTATGCTTTGCCATCCCTGGAGTTGGAGAAAATCCTCTCAGGCATCGCCATGGAGAAAACAAAGGATGCTCAGGTGTGGTTGGCCCTGGGCCTTCAATACAACTGATGACACCAGAGGAAGCTCAGCCTGCAAATTCCGTGACCATTGGGGCCTACCTTCAGCCCCCTCCTCCACAGCTATTATCCAGTGCCCCACCCCTCTGGCCTACAACCTCTGAATCCCAAGCAGGTGTCTGACCTCTTGGCAGAGGTTCTGGATGCAGTGGAACATGAAGCTGAGGTTGCCCTCCCCCAGACCTCAGAGGGCTGAGCTGTGAAGTGGGGTCAGGAATACACTCAGACCCCCCCACGCTTATATAAAAGAAACATGGAAAGAAGGGAGTGCTGGAAAGCAATTGATATGAAGTCCCATTCCCACTTAATATTCTTACCACCCAGCACTAACATTGTTTCCCCCCCACCACCAAAGAGGCTACACTCCACAAATATTCAGAATCAAAGCTGGCTTTTACTTATTTTTATGTGTTGCTGAGGATTGAACGCAGGGCCTCACAAGTGGTAGGTGAGCACTCTACCGCTGAGCCACAACCCCAGCCCCCCCCCCCAGGCTGGTTTTTAATAAAACATCCTAAGAGGCTGTAGGCAGGGCTGGGGTTGCAGCTCAGTGGTGGAGCACTCGCCCTAGCATGTGTGAGGCCCTGTGTTCGATCCTCAGCACCACATAAAAGTAAAGGTATGAAAAATACAATGACATTTTTTATAAAAAAAGAGTCTCTGGGTGAGGAAGGGTTTAAAGAGAAAAGGTCAAGATGAGACAAAAGGCAGGAAATGTACATATGCAGATTTAGTTAAGCCCCTGCAGGGGGTAATCTCAATTCTGTTTTCTGAGCATCTCCCAGGTCAGTTGGGGCAGCATTTCAGCCTTTCCTCTCAGCCTGCTGAAGTTGCTCAGTTGTAGGGGGGCCCAACTTCAGTCTCTCACTGTGCATTGTGACACCACCCTGCATCCTATTGTGAGATGCAGGGCTAGAAAGAAGGGGTACCAGGAAGTGAGATATGCTGATCTGGGATGAGGTTGTTGCCCTGAAGGGAGGGAATGGAAATGGGAATAAAAAGAGGCCACCTGAGCCTGAGTCTCAGGTGTGTCTTTAATCCGGACTCTAGGGCACTTCCTTCCTTCCTACCCCAGAATACCAGCCAGGAACCCTTATGCCTCGCTGGTGGTAGTGTACAATAGTATAGCCACTCTGGATGTGTGAAGTTACACATATGCTTATCCTATGACCCAGCAATCCCACTCCTAGATATTTAGCCAGCATAAAAAAGAAAAACAGGGCTGGGGATATAGCTCAATGGTAGAGTGCTTGCCTAGCATATGTGAGGCTCTGGGTTTAATTCCCACCACTACCAAAAAAAAAAGATACTTAGCCAACATAAATGAATGCATGTCAACAAAAAGACTTGTAGCCCAGCTGAGTGGCACATGCCTGTAATCCCAGTGGCTTGGGAGGCTGTGGCAGGAGGATTGTGGGTTCAAAGCCAGTCTCAGCAAAAGGTAGGCACTAAGCAACTCAGACCCTGTCTCTAAATAAAATACAAAATTGGGTTGGGGATGTGGCTCAGTGGTTGAGTGCCCCTGAGTTCAATCCCTAGTACCCCTCCCCCCACAAAGAAAGACATATATGTATATTCATAGCAATTATAATAGCCCAAAACAGAAAACAGCCCAAATGTCCAACTAAAAGACAATTGGTAAATTGTGTTATATTCATATAATGAAACACAATTCAATAATAAAAAGGAACAAAATGTCACTACAATTATTGACATGAATATTATAAACAGTTGAGTGAAAGAAGCTGGACACTAAAGAGTGCATACAGGATAATTCCATTTATGTGAAGTTCAAAATCAGAACAAATTTATGGTGATAGCACAGCATGATTGTTGGGCGTAGGGTGTTACTAGGAAGAGTTGCATGGTAGCTTTCTGGAATGATTAAAAGGTTTTATATCTTGACTGGGATACTGGTCATGTGAGTTCATACCTTATGTAAAAATCCAACCTCAGCATTTTATCATATGTAGATTATAAAGAAGTTGGAAAAAGACTGCCAAACCAAACCTCAACTAGAAGAAAATAGAGTGGTTCTTTGGTATCTGCAGGGAGTGGGATACTAAAATCCTCAGATCCTCATGTCCCTTATATAAATATGGTGCGGTATTTGCATTAGAACCTATGCATACTTTAAATCGTTTCTATATTACTTAGAATATCCAATACAATGTAAATGTTATGTAGATAGTTTTTAAAATTTTTATTTATCTTTATTTGTTTATTTTTATGTAGGGCTAAGGATTGAACCCAGTGCCTCACACATGCTAGGCAAGCACTCTGTCACTGAGCTCCAGCTCTAGCCCATGTAAATAGTTTTTATACTGTATTATTAGACAATGATGACAAGAAAAGAGTATGTGTTCAATAGAAATGCAACCCCCTACCCTGCCCCAAATATTTTCCATCTGTAGTTGGTTGAATCCTCAGATGTAGAACCCACAAATAATGACTGTACTTTTTAATTCCAAGAGGAAAAATAGTAATTTTATAGGAGAGAAAGCTGGCAGACACCATCTTAATAAAGGAATTAAATTCTTGTAAAATACTGGATTGTAATTTTAATTTTCTTTGTTCTTGAAAAAATAGAATTGTGAAATGTTTCAGTGTATATGTACTACAAATCACTGTTATCCAATACATACAATTTTATGTCAGTTTAAATGAATAAAAACTATAGAAACAAATATGAAATATTTGATATATACAAAATAATTTGTGCCAAATGTATATAATAATGAAGTGAAATAATAAACACCCAACATGAGAAACAAACAAAATTCTTGTAAAATACTATGTAATTTACACTCTCCTTAATTTCCTTCATTGTATTCCTCACTGGAATGAAAGCTCCATGGGGGGAGTCTGAAGGAAGGGACTTGTCTGCCTCCTTAACACTGTGTCCCCAATGTCTAGAACAGAAATTGGCACATACCAGAGCTTAGAGGCAGGAATAAATGCATATACAACTGTCTAAATTCATCTCATTGTCAGTATTCTCTCACACACACACCTTTGTGTGAATATTCAGGGCTGAGGATTAAACCGGGGCCTCACACATGCTAGTCAAGTGCTTCTACTAGTGAGCCACACCCCAGTTCAGGATTCTATTCTTATTTTATTTATTTGTTTGTTTATTTATTTTTGGTATTTGGGATTGAATCCAGGGGCTTTTACCACTGAGCCACACTCCCAACCCTTTATTTTAAGACAGGGTAAGTTGCATAGGACTCACTAAGTTGCTGAGGCTGATGTCAAATCTGTGATCTTTCTGCCTCTGCCTCCTCAGTCCCTGGGATTACAGGCAGACGCCACCATGCTCCATTTTTTTTTTTCACTCGGGGGCACTCCACTACTGAGCCACATCCCCAGCCAGTTTTTGTATTATTTAGAGATAGGGTCTCACTGAGTTGTTTAGTGCCTCGCTTTTGCTGAGACTGACTTTAAACTTTAAAACTTTTCTCCTGCCTCAGCCTTCCAAGTTTCTGGGATTACAGGCATGGACTACAGCACCCAGCCAGAAGTCCATTTTTAAGAAAGCTCTGCTGTGTCTGTGCTAGCCTCTTGAGTAGTTCCAGCCACTAGGAGGGTAAAGTAGAAGGATCACTTGAACCTAGGCATTCAAAGCCAGCCTGAGCAACCCAGAAAGACCATTTCAAAAGGCCAAAACAAACAAAAAACAAAAAGGGGGGGCTAATATATAGAATTCCCAAGAAGCCATAAAAATGCGTCCTCTCAGTGAGGCTTTACATTTCTGGAGGCAGTGTAAAATGCTCCAATACTTTCTTCCATTCCCTCTCTCCTTTGCCTACTTTCCTACTTCACAGTTATTTTTTTTCTCTCTATCTGTTCCATCCAATTGAAATGTCCTTCCCTCTCCCATGGGAAAGTCCAAATCCTGTTTCAATTACTGTATATGCAATATGACTATGTACAATATACTTAATACATCACTGATACAACTGAAAACAATTCAGAGAAGAACTCAGCCACACTCATTGCTTCAGGTGCCACCTCTGCTGCTCCCCAAATTCAGATCTCCTGTGCAGACTCCACCCGCTGAATTCCAGACTCTGTCCCCAGACCAACATCTCTACTTGGTTGTCTGACAGGCATCTCAAATGTAACAGCCAAAACCAAACTCTTGATCTTGCCTCTCATCCACTCCTGTTGGAGTATTTCCCATGTCAGTTAATGGCAATTCCATCCTTCCAACTGCTTAGGCTAAAAACCTGGAGGCTCAGCCACAGAACTTCTGTTTATCATACCCCACATCTAATTTCAGTAAATCTGGCATTTTTGCCTTCAAAATAAATTCATAAACCCGGTGCGATGACGCATGACTACAGATCCAGTACTAGGGGGGCTGGGGCAGTTGGGAAGATCACTTGTGCTCAGGAATTGAGACCAGTCTGGACAACATAGAGAAACCACGTCTAAAAAAAAAAGTTTCTGGACATGGACATGGTGACATATGCCTGTATGCCTTTAATCCTAACTACTCCAGAACAGGAGGTTTGAAAGTTAAAGGCCAGCCTGGGAAATTTAGGGAGATCCTGTTTCAAAATAAAAAAATAAAAAGGATGTAGCTCAGTGGTAAAGAGCCCTGGGTTCAATAACCAGTACCACACACACAAACACACACACACACACACACACACACACAAAATCCTTAAAATGGTGAATTGGGGGCTGGGGATGTAGCTTACTGGTAGAGCCCTTGCCTAGCATGAAAGGCCCTAGGTTCCATCCCCAACACCACAAAAAATAAAACTAACCCAAAGGATCCCACCCTCTCCACTTCTATTTCCACCACCCACCATGGGCTGATTGATGATGTCTTATCATCTGCCACAGTCTGGCTGGGCACAAAATAACTGAGCCCCCACAAAGCCTTGTAGGTTCAAACAGCAACTCTTTATTCCCCCAACTCTCACCGGCACTGCACACACACTACTCGGGAACACACTCCTTCCACGGAGCTCCTCGCCTCCAATCTCCCCGAACTCCCGCAAGAACTGCACGGGAACTCCAAAGTAGCAGGCGCCCAAGGCAGATTCCTGGAGCCGCCCTATTCCCGGAGCAGGGTCCATATACAACTCAATCAATCCAGCATCACAGCAGTGATATACAGCTTAACTCAAATCATCATCTCAATGGTTCGCTGGTGTCACCTTTCAACCATTCCCTCTGGCAATATGCCAGGCATCATTTTGACTCTGGCTGTGGCTCTCAACAATCATCACTTCTTGGACTCTTGCAGATGCCTTTTAGCTGGTTTCCCTGCTTCTACCTTTCCCCCTATAGTTTGGTCTCTCTCCACACATAGCAGCCAGACTGTTTATTCTAAAACATAATTGGGGGTGGAGCTTAGTGGCAAAGTGTTTGCCTAGCATGTTTGAGGCACTGGGTTCTATCCCCAGCTCTGCAAAAAAGTCAAATAACACACAATGTAATTTCTATTTTGTGACTCCCTGTTTAAAACTGTTATGGCTCCCCACGGATCGGTTCTTAGACTAAAAGGTAGACATCTCAGCTGGCTTGCAATGCCCTTCCTGGCCTGGTCTTGCCTTTCCCAGACCTCATGTCATAATCCTCCTACTTTCTCTTTCCTCTTCAACTCTACAGATTTCTATGCTCTTCCGCAAAAATGCCAAGATGCACCTGGGCGTGGTAGCGCACGCCTGTAATCCCAGCAGCTCAGGAGGCTGAGACACAGGTTTGTGAGTTCAAAGTCAACCTCAGCAAAAGCAAGGTGCTAAGAGAGACCCTGTCTCTGAAAAAAAAATACAAAATAGGGCTGGGGATGTGGATCAGTGGTCAAGTGCCCCTGGGTTCAATCCTTGGTAACCTCTCAAAAAAAAAAAAAAAGTGCCAAGATGCTTCTAACATCAAGACTTATTGTACCTGATATTTCCTCTGCCCGGAATGTTTTTCCTCCATGTTTCCACATAGCTCACTTCCTCACTTCTCACCAGACATTTCCTGACTACTTCAAATGGTTACCAGAAAGGTCTCTCTGAGGTGAGGCAAGGAATAAATAAGAAACCAATCTGAGGGAAAATTATTCTCCACGATTATGAGGTTAGTCAGTCTCCTTGCTATAGGTCTTGCTATGTCACCAGTGCCCTGCACTTAGAAGGTGCTCAATATATCTTTTTCAAATGTGAAGGTCATTGAAAGGATGTGAGATAGAGAATTTGGGGTAAAGTGATAAAAGCATTTTGTGTTAAACACCTTTGCTCATCATCATATCAGTGAGGCCTTCTTTAATTACATTAGCTAAAATTGCCACCTGTCCCCACAAATTTCCCCTTAACTTCCTCTTGCTCTATTTTTTCTCCATAGCATTTAGTAGTCATCATATATAGTGATGTGCCAAATATTGTTTCCATCAACAGACTGCATATATGACAGTGGTCCAATAACATTAAAATGAAACTGGAAAATTCCTATTGCTCAGTCTTTCTTTCCTTCCTTCTTTCTCCCCACTCCTTCCTTTCTTTTTTATTTTTATTTTTTGGTACCAGGGATTAAATCCACAGGTGCTTAACCACTGAGCCACATCCCCAGCTCTTTTTTGTATTTTATTTAGAGATAGGTTCCCCTGAGTCGCTTAGGCCCTCGCTAAGTTGCTGACATTGGATTTGAACTCATGATCCTCTTGCCTCAGCCTCCAGAGTCACCAGGATTACAGACATGCACCACAGCACCTGGCTCCCTCCCTTTCTTTTTTGCAAGTGCCAGGGACTGAATCCAGAGTCTCATGCATGCTAGACAAGGCAAGTGCACAACCTCTGACCTACACCCCCAAACCCAAACCCAAGACCCCCAAAGTCCTGATTCATTTTTGTTTTAAGAAGGGGTCTCGGGCTGGGATGTAGCTCAGTGGCAAAGCGTCTGCCTTGCATTCGCAAAGCCCTGGGTTCGACCCCGAGTTCCAGAAAAAACAACAAAAAAGAACCCCACCAAGAAGGGGTCTCAATGTATTGCTCTACCACTGAACCACAAATGCAGACCTTTATGTGTATTTTTATTATATATAATTTATATTATAGATGTAACTTTTAGTGGTAGAGGGCTTGCCTAGAATGCCAAGGTCTGGGTTTGTTCATCAGTACTGCAAACAAACAAAAATCAAGCCCACCCAGAGACTTGTTTCGTCCCAGCTACTTGAGAGACTGAGGGAAGAGGGTCACTTGAGCCCAGTATTTTGAGACCAGCTTGGGCAACAGAAGGGAGACCCTATATTATAAAAAATAAGTGATTTATATTATATAATCACAGATACCTACTATGATACATATTTATATGTGAAACTATAATTTTTACTTATTTTTTATGTTTATGGTCTGTCTCACTCCAAAATATTAGTTTCACGAAGGCAAGACTCCCCATCACTTGGCCCACAGCTTGAGCTCCATAAACGACAAATGAATGAACTCCTTTGGCTACCTGAGCCTCAGTCTCTCCATCTGTAGGATGGGTGTGCCTTTTAATCTGGAGGCACCATCACTTTCCGTTCCCTTTTCCCACCGCACAGAGTACGGCTCCCGGAAATCCTCAGCTCATGCTTACATTTTCCCGAATTCTGCGCGCTGATACCCACCACGTGCACCAGGCACTGGCCAGACAGGACTACCAACCCCAGCATGCCACTCGCGTTTGGGACGTACCATAGCTTGTAGGGGTATCTGGATCTGAAACGGGCGCCAGAAGCACTGGAGCAGAGGCAAACACCCCTCTTGCCAAGCATCTGTGGTACATTCCAGGCCGGGGGCCCTCTAAGGCCCCGCGCTTCCGACCTCCGCGCAAACTCTGGTTCTTCTTGCACCACGGAGGTGGTTTGCTCTTCCGTTGCCCCGTGGCTTCGGCTCATCTCCAAAAAGAAGGCGAGGCTTCCGCCCGGCACAGGGGGTGAGCTGGAGCACCTTTTCCCCAAGCCCCTTCCTTGGACAGCATTTGGAGGAGGGCGCTCCCCAATCCCAACTTTGGGGATCCCTTAATGGGTATATCTGGTGGCTACGGGCCCGGGGTGGCATTTATGGGATGTCTGCTTTTGAGAAGACCCTTAGTAGGCGGCCTTTGGGGGACCCTGGGGTGGGATTTGGGAGTCTGTTTCGAGGAGTACCCCTCGGAGGCAGGACTTAGGGGGAGGCTAGGGGAGACTTAGGGTCTGTATATGTGTACTCGTCCGGAAGGATTTGGGGTGTTTCCCTTGAGAGAGAGGAGAAGTTGGAGATTACTAACGTCTAGGCGAGGTTTGAGGAGGGCTTGTTTCAGGACAGGACCCGGTGACAGTGGGAACGTTCGGGACCGACGTGGCATTATGGAGGTATCTGTGGTCTTTGTGACCTCGGGTTCTATGATGAAGTCTCCGCGCCTGATGAGGTTACTCGGGACTGCGAGACTGGACACGTTGGGGCTCAGACCCAGGGAGAGGAGCCCCCCAGCTTAGGCTGGGAAGGAGACCGTCTGCTAGGCTCTTCCTGAGCGGACGTAGTGCTTCCCGGCCTTCGTTGGTCGCGGCGTTTTTCATTATTCATGAGGAGGTGGGGCTGTGGTGGGAAGCAGTTTTTGGTCTCTTTCGCACCTGGTTCGCCAGAGGTATCTGCTTGCGAATTATTCTCGAGGGGGCGGAACAGCGTTCAGAAGGGGCATGCTGAAGGGGTGTTCCAAAGCCTGCCGTGCAAACTAGAGTTTATTGCTTATTCATACAACAATCAATCGAGGTGAGTAGTGCCCCGAGTTTTCTGAGACTTTTCTAGGGGCACTGTGCCCAATTTATGAGGGGCGTGGTTTTCACAGCTTCATCTGCATGATCCGCGGGTTAGATTTCTCTTATAGATTCCAGGATTTAAGCCCTGTGTCTGGTGAAGGATGAGGCCTCGGCATTTCCTTCCTTCTGGCCCAGTAATCCCAGATTATCAACCGAGCCTCTGGATTCAAATCCCATGGCTTCATGCCAGTTGTGTGATATTTAGCCAAACTTTGAATGAGCATGAAAAATGGGTATCTGGATAACGGGTATACGGATAAAATCGCTCATTTAGCGACTTTTTAAAAAATATTTTTAGTTGTGGATGGACACAATACCTTTATTTTATTTATTTATATGCGGTGCTGAGGATGGAACCCACTGCCACACACGTGCTAGGCAAGCGCTCCACCATTGAGTTACAACCCCAGCCCTTAGTGACTTTATAAGTCCATTTTATCTTCAGAAAAATCCTAGGAGGTATGTTATTATTATCCCACTTTATAGATGAGAAAACTGGGACACAGGAAGGCTAAGTAATTTGCCTAAGATCACACAGTGGCCCAGCCAGGATTCAAACCCAGTCAGTCTAGTTCCTGAGTCTATAGTCTTAATAATCAAATGCTATAACATCCTTCCCCCAAGTTAATAGTAGCACCACTGCTGGGCACAGTGTTGTATACCTGTAGTCAGGCCACCAAGGAGGCCGGGGCAGGAGGATCACTTGAGCCCTGGTGAGATCAGCCTGGGCAATACTCTATTTTTTTTAAAGGACACTACTATTGTTAGTTATATAGTATTTACTATGTATCAGTGTTCTAAACCCTTTCTACAAATTTAGGCATTTAAACTCCAACCCAAGCCAGGCACAGTGATGCAGGCTTGGTCCCAGCAACTCAGGAGACCAAGAGAATCTCAAGTTAGTGGCCAGCTTCAGCAATTTAGGGATACCCTGTCTTAAAATAGACAGATAGAGGACTGGGGATGTAGCTCAGTGGTAAAGCGCCCCTGGGTTCAATTCCCAGAACAAAAAAAAAAAAAAAAAGGGGGGGGGAAAGAGGAAAAAGAAACTCCAATGCAAGGTAAGTTACTGTTATTTTGATTTTCTGGATGGGGAAATAGTGGCCTAAGTTGGGGGTTTCTGTAGTAGCTGGAGATATCCTCACCCATAACTAGTTTTATATTAATGTAAATATGTTTGTATATAAATATACACACATATAGTATTTTAAATATATACATATATGTAATTTAAAAAATTAGCAGTGTTTTGTGGCGATATTGTTCTAAGGCTCATTCCATAATTCACTTTTTCTGATTTTCATAATAAATTCATCTCTGTGAGGTGGATGGGTTCAATCACAATTTTAATCTTTACAGTTGTGGAAACCGAGGCACCTGTCAAAGGCAAATAGTGCGTCTGGATTTGGTTGGACCAAGGCAGCCCTGGTTCCTGAGCAGTTAGTCAGGGATGGGAAGGAGGGGCTTATGCTTTCCACTGGGTTTCCCTGGTCTCTGCAGGGTCATCTATTATTACTCATGAACAGGAAGGCATGACCACATTGCCTTGACTATGTATCATAAATCCTTATTTGCAGGGATGGTTATCTATGAGTGTTTATGGCCATTCAACCTCATGAATAATTAATATACTGGGTGGGACCTTTGTTGACCTCTCTGAGTTTCCAGGTTGAGCTGCTGCAACAGCATCATTCATTATTCAGGAGCCAGGGGAGCACGGTTTTCCCTGCAGTAGCCCCATTTCCCTGAGTACAAGGTATTAGATGTAGCAATAGGCGGTCCTGCCTCTTTTGTTCCAGCCCACTAGGCCTTATGCATTATTCATGAATAAGATGCAGGCTTGGTCTCCTTGGCATCCAGGCTGCTGCAAGATCATTCATTATTCATGAGCAGTGGGTGTGGCTGCCATGTTTTAACATCCACTCTCCGGTTGCCTGGTGTTAGAACCAACTGCCTGGCTTCGTGTCTAATTCACAATCAGGAAGCGTGGCCTTGAGGTTCTTCCTTGGTTTCCATGACAGTCTGAGTGCAACAATTCATTCCTTATTCATTTTCCATGGGGCGTGGCCTCTTGTTTTACCTGTTTTCCTAGTTACTGCCACAGTACCCACCAGGTGGAGCTGTTCCCCTTCTAACCGAAAGAGTCACAACCGGGCAGGGAACATACATGATTCATGAGTGGGCGCGGCCCTCCTGCATCCGGGTTCCTGGGGGTGGGGCCCAGGGTTTTGTTCCGGCCTTGGGCTCTTCGGCCGCCATCTTGTGTCGGCAGAAGGGAAGAAGGTGGCAGGGAGCAGCACCACAACCACAACGGCCGGGGGAGGAGAAGGCGGCGGCGGCGGCGGCGGCGATTCTACGCGGCCCAGGCGGCGGGGAGGAGGAGGAGGAGAAGGAGGAGGGTGGCGGCCGGGCTTGGCTTTGGCTCCTTGAGGAGTTGGCGGCGGCGCGACCCGGGGAACCGGCATTGGTAACAAACAGCCTTTCTCGGCACCTGGCCCGGGGCAGGGGATTCGGGAGGCTGTGGAGAGGCCTGGGCTGGCGCTGTGCCAAGCTGATGTCTGGGCGGGCCGCTGTGACTCCGGCGCCAGTGATCAGCGGAGAAGGGAGCATGCCGGATTCAGGGGCGCGGCCGATGTTTCCCATCTGGGACCACCGGCTCTCTCTCAAGGGAAACACCCCAAATCCTTCCGGACGAGTACACATATACAGACCCTAAGTCTCCCCTANCCCCCCAGATGTGCTTATGGAGACTCAAGTTTAACATCCTTAGTCAGGTACCTGACTCCATCTCGAACCTTATATCAGACCATAACTTCCTCCACTTTCCCATAAGGGCACTAGGATCAGCATTGCTGGGTTAAGCCCTTTCCCATTGTGTGATATTAAAGACTTTCCCAGAATCTCCCTTCAGACTCCTCATGGCTTCCAAGAGGGACCAGACTTCAGGGAGGGTCCGTAAGGCCATCATTTCTGAGAGAGCACCTTCTTTAGTATTTCCCTTAAGACATCCGCTGGCCCACCCCCCTCCTCTGCCCCTTGCATACACTATCTGCCTTTAATGGGATTAGACCCTTTGAAAAGCCATTTTGCATTTTGGCCCTGGCCAGCCTTTTGGAGGCCCCTTTATACATCTGAGGTCTCCCAACCCCACCTGACCCCTAGCATCTTCTATCAGATACCCCCTCTGGGCCCAGCATTTCTATTCAGAGACTGCTCTTAGCATCTGCCTTTAGAGATTCCTTTCAGTTCCTAGAATCTGCCCTTAGAAACTTTCACTACTTTGGGTAATTCTCCCTGTTATGTGTTTCTGGTGTTCTCTTCTGACACTACTGCTCACAGGCCTTAGCAACTTCCACATCAGATATCAGGGAGGAACTATTTAGATACATGATCCTCCATTAAAAATACCCTGCCACCATCTGTTCTTGCAGACCCTGTTGGCTTCTACCCCATTCTGTTGGACAATCCTCTTCCTGACCCAACCTCTGCCTTCAGAAGCCAACCAGGGTTTTAACTTCTCTTTTAATCGCACATCAGGCTTCAGAATCTGGTCTCAAATCTTTTCAGGATCCCCAGCAGCTTCAGTCAAAAGCCCTCAGCTTCTGCTTCCAGCCTCATAGAATACCAGTATCATACCCTAACAGGCCCACTAGACCTCCATCAGAATTGAGGGGACCCTCCCCCACCCCCCGCCAAGCATCTACTTACAGAGCTTGCATGGGATCGAACATAATTGGTCAGAGAAACTAACTCCACTTGAGGCCCTAGCCAGTGTTTACTTACTAACGTTTTTAAGGCTAAAACTGTCTGGATTCATCTTTCTTTCTCCACCTTGTCTGCAGCTATGGTACCTAGCATATCCTGTCAAGAGAGATCCATGAAGGGCCTTTGTGTTCCATTAGAAATCCCTCCCCAAGGGTCTGTCCTCAGAGACCTCTCCAGCCCCTCAGCATCCATTCTCACAGCCTCCTGGGACTTTAGGCATTAGTGTTATATACCTCTCATCCTGAGAAACAGTTATTTTTTGGTGGAGGGTTTTTCTGTGCCACCAGCATCCTTGGGCTCTAAAATCTCCCACCCATTCCTTGTGCAGCTTCCCCCAGCAACTGACCATCTTCCTCCTTGCAATGTCTGGGGGCCAACTGAAGTTTCTCGGACCTCCCCAAAAGATCCTTTTCCAGAGATGCAGATTTGAGTGTTTCCTAACACCATGGCTGGGTCCCCCTGGAACTTCTAACATCTCCTTTTCTATCTCCCTCAGAGCTCCTTGGGTTCAGACAACTTCTTCCTGATTTTCCTTTCTCACATTCCCAAGGAATTATCAATTAACCCTTCCCAGGAAGCTTGGCAGGCCTTAGTATCTCTTTTCTGTGCCCTAGCTTCTCCATCCTGATCACTTGGCCCTGTGCCTGCCACTTCTCAAACCTACTTCAGGACTGTACCCTCAACTGTGGTTTGAGGGTAAAACATGCTCTGGCTTCACAATCATCAGTTTGGAGACTGCAGGTCAGTTTTGAAACCCTCTAAAGCACAGTTCAGCTTTACTAAACAATTCACATAATATGCATTTGATAGGGGCCTGAGCGCTTGTTGAGGGTATACATGATGATGGTGGTTGTGGTGATGATTTTTGCTGGATGTGGAGATGTTTAGCTTCTTTCTGGGGGTTTCTACACCAAACTCCTCTTCACCTTGAGAAAGGGCTTTTCCAAACCTTGGCAATTGAAATCCACTTTTGATCAATTATCCCAAACCTGCTTAGGCCCTTGCTGCCAGCACTAGGGGTCTAGAGATAAAAGTTCCAGTTATTAAAGAACTTTCTGGCCCTGGATCATCTCCGATTTAAGGAGTAAGGAGAGCATATGTCCTAAACATACCAACCAAATGGCAAGGCAAAGATACAACTAAGTATTGGAGGTCCCTGCAGGTGTCCTTGCAGGATCTCACATGTTCTCAGGTCCGAGTTCTGACCACAGACCTTGACTTCTTTAACTCTCCTAGCAGTCCCTTGAGGACAGTTGTATTTGTCCCAGCTTTTGGATAAAATGGGGCTCAGAGGAAATGAGATCCCTACACTGAGTCAGGGAGTCAGTGAATGGAAAATAGTAATTGCCTTTGTCTCCTTCCTAACTCACCAAGCCTCTTCCTATCCAGGTTGGTTCTTAGCATTCTCAGCAATTTGATCAGCAGACTCATGGGCCCTAGCCAGCCTCCTACCTCCTCTTGTTCTTTCCCTTACCCTCTCATCCCTTAGCCCTCTGGGCAGGGCCTGGAGCTGGGTCCTGTTTACCCAGGAAAATTCAACAAACTATTCTCCACAAGCTGTGTGACTCTGGGTAGGCAAGTGGAGTTGTTTCTAAGCCTTTGTTTTCCCATTTGTGATTTGGGCATAGGGTTATGTGGTTCATGAGCATTGTTAGGATTAGACAAAGCCTTTTACCCTGGGATTGACTGGCAGTAAGCTTGGGGTAGACCATAGGGAGCTCTTGTCATTGTGGTTAGTGCTAGAGTGTGACAGGTGCCAGGGTGGAATCTTAAGTACTTGGTGTGGTTGGGTATCAAAAAAGGCTTGGTGGAGGATCAGTTATGTGAACAGAAAACTTCAGGGTAAGCAAAGGTTCAGTGCTTTGAGGAGGGAGCATTGGGGGTGAGGGGAAGTGATTGTGGGTCCTCTAGTCTCTAGCATCTAGATCTAGCCCCCCCCCCCATGGCCCCTCAGAGTTCATTGCCACTGCAGGCTGTATTCTGTCTCTGCAACCTAGTATATGACCCTTAGTAAGTCACTTGACTCTGAGCTCAGGTTTTCTCATTTATCCAGCAAAGACGCTAAATCCTGCCTTGTGGGGTCAGAGTCATTGAGGGGATGAAACTTGATAATACTGGGAAGTAGCTTGGGCTTCAGAGTCAGCAGATCCTGGTCAGGTCCCAGTTCAGCCATTCTCTGTGGGAATCTTGGTCAAGTCATCAAACATCTCTGAATGAATTTTTTTCTCCCTGTGTGAGTTGGGGGTTACTATTGTAGTCTAAACTCCACAGGGGTGACCTGAAGACAGATTGGAGACAAGGCTCGTACGATGTTTGGTATGGTATCTGGCACAGGGAGGACTCCTAGTGAATGTTTATCATACTGTTAACCTGTTTAAGGGATTCCACATATAGATGAGACTTGAAATGTTTTCTTCTTTTTTTAATTGGCCTGGGCTCATTTTCCCCTCCCAAAGTTTGAGGTTGGATAGTTGGGCTTTGTAAAACTCCTCCCTGACCCCCTGGGGACTGTGTTCTCAGTAGGGTATCCCCTGCCATCACGCCACCCTGATGAGTGTGATACCCTGATGACTGTCCAAGCATTGTTTCCCTCTTGCACATCCCCCTATCCCCATCCCTGGGATAAAGGGAGAAGAGAGTGAGGGGAATGGCTGCTTGGTGTTGCCTACCTCCTTTGTGCCAGGTCTGTGTTTTTTCTCGTCTCAACCCCTTGGGGAAGGTAAACTGTATCATCACCCCTATTTTACAGGTGAGGAAATCGATCCCCATAGGGGTTAAATGATACCCGTCAAGGAGCAACATGGTCAAGATTTGAAACCAAGTCTATCCTGAATCCACATCCCTCCTCTGACCTCCCCACAAGTAGTCTTGTCGTTTCTTCACCCCACAGGATTGGAGTCTCTCCCTTATTTTCCTGGGCTGGGGAGAGGCAAATGGCTTAGTGGTCAACAACGTGGATTTGCAAGCCAGACCACCTGGGTTCAGATCTTACCCCCAACAGTGGTGTGACCCTGGGCAAGTCACTTCGTCTCTCTATGTCAGTCTCTTGTAAAACAGGGTTGCTAATACATTAGTCTTCCTAACCCCATAGTCATATTAACAAGCAGGAAAATGTTCTTGTGTGCCCCAGGCTCACTTTGAACCTTCTTTTCCCCTCTAGATGTCCAGCTCGCCGCTGTCCAAGAAACGTCGCGTGTCCGGGCCTGATCCAAAGCCGGGTTCTAACTGCTCCCCTGCCCAGTCCGTGTTGTCTGAAGTGCCCTCGGTGCCAACCAACGTGAGTATCTTCTTCCTGGAGACTGACAGGCATGGTGGTGGGTGGGAAGGTCCTTTGTATCATTGTGCATCTCTCCACACCCCATTCCTGCACATCTCCCTAAACCTGTTCTTGCTCTCGATCCCTAGGGAATGGCGAAGAACGGCAGTGAAGCAGACATAGATGAGGGCCTTTACTCCCGGCAGCTGTAAGTGGGGCTAAGGCCTGGCTGGGGTAAGAGGGTAGGGTTGGGTGGGTCAGGCCCTGACCTGTAGTGCCCCCTAACTTGGCAGGTATGTGTTGGGCCATGAGGCAATGAAGCGGCTCCAGACATCCAGCGTCCTGGTTTCCGGCCTGCGGGGCCTGGGTGTGGAGATCGCTAAGAACATCATCCTTGGTGGGGTTAAGGCTGTCACCCTACATGATCAGGGCACTGCCCAGTGGGCTGACCTGTCCTCCCAGGTACCTCTTCCCAGCCCCATTCTCCCTGTTGAGGCACCGGCCCCACTGCCTGCCATAGTCTCTTCACTTTTTCCCCCCTACTTCCCTCTTTGTAGTTCTACCTACGGGAGGAGGACATTGGTAAAAACCGGGCTGAGGTGTCCCAGCCCCGCCTCGCTGAGCTCAACAGCTACGTGCCTGTCACTGCCCATACTGGGCCTCTTGTTGAGGACTTCCTTAGTGGCTTCCAGGTACTTGGGACACCCCCCACCCTCCTGCTTAATTCTCTCCGAGCCCATCTCTAGTCTGTTCAGTGTTATTCAGGATTTAACAGGCCAGCCTGGGCACCAGGTTTTGTGTTGGGAAGTCTAGAGGATGGATGAATTCTAGCTTTACCTGCTGTATTTTGGTGCAGGTCACTTTGACCCTATGCCGTAGTTTTCCTGTTTGTAGACTGGGCATGGCAGCAGTATTGACTTCACTGGGCTTCTGTGAGGGTTAAGCGTTTAGAATAACAGCTGGCACATGGTAAGGGCTATATGGATGTTTGCTAAATAAAAATTCTGAGCTGGAACGAGGGACTGTGGGAGTTGAGGTTCTGTCTTAGGAGTCCTTGAGGGCCAGGGCACTAGAGCTGCACCCTAGTGCAGCAGTAGCCTCCCACCTCAGTGGGCAGGGATGGGCTCTTGGGAGAGAGCACAGACTCAAAGATCACTGCCTGCCAAGCAGGCGTTGTCTTGAGAACCAGGAGCAGGCGGGTATGGTAGGAGTGAGCTCAGACTTTGGCTCGAGACAGTTTTACTCCTCCTGGGTCTTGCAGGGCATCCAAGGTTGTAGGCAGAGAGCAGTGGGTGTTTGTCAAACAGGTGAGTCAGCTGTTCTCCAGGCTCTGCGCCTAGCTATCTCTTTAGCTTTCCTGACATAATGTAGGGATGCATTTTTCTCTACACTGAGTTTCACCCTTGCTAAGTGGAGTTGTACCCGCAGCAGTCTTCTTTAGGAAGACTGAATCAGAAAGACCCCAGACATCTATACCTTAAGGACTACTTGAGCCCTCCCCACCTCTGCCATTGTTTTCTCCCCCTTTCCCCTCGTTCCCCATAGGGCTGGGCCCTTGGCCTGAGCCTCCACTTCTCCACAGGTGGTGGTCCTGACCAATACCCCCCTGGAGGAGCAGTTGCGAGTGGGTGCATTCTGTCACAGCCGTGGCATCAAGCTGGTTGTGGCAGACACACGAGGCCTGTTTGGGTGAGTGCTGCCCCTGGCCCTCTTTCCCACTAACCCATATCAGGCCCAGGCCAAGACCCCCAGATTGTCACTGCCTTCATCCCTCCTCAACCACCTGAATTTTATATTTTGTGTGTTCACCTTTCCCCATATGGCATTAGCATATGATCTGATCCCCCCAGTGAGGCACTGAGTTTGTATATATTGACTGCACTTTGAAGGATGTGTAGGGCCTGTGTGCATGGGTTTGGCCATCAGTCTTGTCGTCTTCCACTATAGGCAGCTCTTCTGTGACTTTGGAGAGGAGATGGTCCTTACAGATTCCAATGGAGAGCAGCCTCTCAGTGCTATGGTTTCTATGGTCACCAAGGTGAGGAGACCAGCCTCAGGAGGCCTGGCATGCAGATGGGAAGTGGTAGTCCTCCCTGTCTGCTCCCTGAGCCTGCTTCTGAGGCTCACTCTTCTTTAACCAGGACAATCCCGGTGTGGTTACCTGCCTGGATGAGGCCCGACATGGGTTTGAGAGTGGCGACTTTGTCTCCTTTTCAGAAGTACAGGGAATGATTGAGCTCAACGGAAATCAGCCCATAGAGATCAAAGTCCTGGGTGAGCTAAGGCCATGGGGGCATTGGAGAACTGGGTAGGATGTTATAGGGAGGAAACGTATCCCTGGGGTTCAGAGTGAGGGGAGACACATCCTGAGTGGCTGAGATGAACCAGAAACAGACTCCATCAGTGCTCGTGGGCATGGGAAAGAATTTCTTTATGTTTGAACTGCCATTCCTGGGAGAAGGAATATGTAGTGTTAGAGTTGAGCAAGGGAAAGATGCTTGAATGGGGCAGATCAGGGGATCCACTCATGTCTGAGCTCATTTGGATAGGAGTAGAGAAAGGGTCTCCATTGGAGACTGGGGGCCAGGGACTACTCAGGGCCTCATGGGGTCTGAGCTGGCTCTGGGGTAGAGGCTAGATGGTTTTTAATGTCTAGGCTGGGGCAAGGATGGTTTTTTTCATTATCTTGTGGGCATTGTGGATTAGAAGGTGGGTGAATAGACTGATGACCTCCCCCATCTACCATAGGTCCTTACACCTTTAGCATCTGTGACACTTCTAACTTCTCTGACTATATCCGCGGAGGCATCGTCACTCAGGTCAAAGTACCTAAGAAGATTAGCTTTGTGAGTGTGTGAGGGGAGCAATGGGGTATGATTCTAGGCATTTCCAAATTCTTTGATCCTTTCTTTGGTTCTAATGTCCTTCCCCTATCCAACCCCCCAGAAATCCTTGCCAGCCTCACTGGCGGAGCCTGACTTTGTGATGACAGACTTCGCCAAGTTTTCACGCCCTGCTCAGCTACACATTGGCTTCCAGGCTCTGCACCAGTTCTGTGCTCAGCATAGCCGGCCACCTCGACCCCGCAATGAGGTAGTGGGGGGTGGGTGAGACAGCCAGGGCATAAATCCTTGGCTCTAAAAGCCCACCATGCCTCTCAGTCCACTTTCTTCCCTACCAGTGGCCTGACAGGGCCTCATTTGGTTCCTTCTGCCCCCCAGGAGGATGCAACAGAACTGGTGGCCCTAGCACAGGCTGTCAATGCTCAAGCCCTACCGGCAGTGCATCAGGATAGCTTGGAGGAGGACCTCATACGGAAGCTGGCTTATGTGGCTGCTGGGGACCTTGCACCTATAAATGCTTTCATTGGGGGTCTTGCTGCCCAGGAGGTCATGAAGGTCAGCATGGGTGGAGTGGGCCTCATGCTTTCCTGACTCCATCATTTGCTGTCCATCTGTATCAGGCCCCAGTGAACCACTGACCACCTCCTTCCCCTCTCCTTCCCCCTTGCCAGGCCTGCTCTGGGAAGTTTATGCCCATCATGCAGTGGCTATACTTTGATGCCCTTGAGTGTCTTCCAGAAGACAAAGAGGCCCTCACAGAGGACAAATGCCTCCCGGTATGTGAGTGGAGCTCGTGGCTATGGGGAAGGCATCCTTGGTGGCATATCTGGGAAGGCCCCTCTCTGATCCTCTTTTCACATTCCTCAGCGTCAAAACCGTTATGATGGGCAAGTGGCTGTATTTGGTTCAGACCTGCAAGAGAAGCTGGGCAAGCAGAAATACTTCCTGGTGAGTAATCCCATTGGAAAACCTGCTACCTTCCTTCCCCTGGCCTCTAACCACTTCTTACGTGCTTTCTACATCCTTAGGGGGAGGGTCTTTTTGTTTTTTTAACCACCTCACACCTTATTTTTGTTACCGTAAAGGAAATTCAGGTGTAGCCCCTGTTTTCTTCTCTGGTGCCTTGTCATTAAGATGGTTTTGGGTCAGTTATTTATTTATTTATTTAGATACTCAGGGGCACTTAACCACTGAGCCACATTCCCAGCCCTTTTTTTTTTTAATTTTTTAGTTGTAGTTGGACACAAAACCTTTATTTCACTTATTTATTTTTATGTGGTGCTGAGGATCGAACCCAGGGTCCCGCATGTGCCAGGCGAGCGTTCTACCGCTGAGCCACAACCCTAGGCCCCCAGCCCTTTTTTTAAAAAAACTTTATTATTAGGGCTGGGGATGTGGCTCAAGCGGTGGCGTGCTCGCCTGGCATGCGTGCGGCCCGGGTTCGATCCTCAGCACCACATACAAATAAAGATGTTGTGTCCGCCGAGAACTAAAAAATAAATATTAATAAAAAAATTCTCTCTCTCTCTCTCTCTCTCTCTCTCTCTCACACACACACACACACACACACACACTCTCTCTCTCTCTCTCTCTCTTTAAAAACAAACAAACAAACAAAAAAAAACTTTATTATTTATATGCAGTGCTGAGAATCAAACTCGGTGCCTCACACGGGCTAGGCAAGTGTTCTACCACTGAGCCGGCCCCCCAGCCCTTTGTTATATTAAGGTGTTCAAGGTCTTGCTAAATTGGCTTTGAACTTAGGATCCTCTGGCTTCAGTCTCCCAAGTCCCTGGGATTCAGGTATTCACCACTGTTCCTGGCTATGGGTCATTTCTTAAAGTCCTGGAACCTGCAGACATGGTGTCAGACCTTCTGCTGGCTCTAGGACAAGTAAGGGGCCATGGATACTTCATATCAACCTGTGTCACTCTGATTTGCTTTCATCTATCTTGGCTGTTTCTTAGGTGGGTGCAGGCGCCATTGGCTGTGAGCTGCTCAAGAACTTTGCCATGATTGGACTAGGCTGTGGGGATGGCGGAGAAATCATTGTCACAGATATGGACACCATTGAGAAATCAAATCTGAACCGACAGTTTCTATTCCGGCCCTGGGATGTCACGGTGAGTCAGGTGTTGTGAGAGTTAGGAGATAAGGCTTTTTCCTTAACAGTATTTTGGGGTTCCCAAAACCACTCCCAAGCTCAGTGTGTTTCACTAAGAGGACTCCTACAACTGAATATTTAGTTGTACTTGTAGCTATGATTTATTACAGTTAAAGGACACACTGCACTATCAGCAAAGGGAAAAGGAGCATGGAGTGAAGTCAGTTGCAAGTTCTTCTGAGTCCTCCCTCTTGAGGACATGCTTTATTTCCTCAGTTGCAAATTGTAATAAGACACATGAAATGTTGCGATCAGGGAAGCTTGTTAGAGATTAGCCACCCAGGGCTTTTATTAGCAGGTGCTCATGTATGGAACTCATGTGTCAAACTTCTGGACTCCAAGAAGGAACAAAGGTGTTCAACATAAACCGTGGTGTTTGCATCAACAGTTTAGGTTCAGTGAGTCAAAGATGAAAGTTTCTAGACTCTAGCCAAATGCCAACCTTGGAAGCATGCCTTTCTACAGATTGTGGTTTAGTCAGCTAGGGTCACTCCTCTGCACACATTTGTAACTGAGTTATACAGGGTTCTAGTGGAGAAGCCCATAGGGGACAATTTATATTTTAGCCTGCCCAGTATCTACTTTCCTCCCCTACTGGGTCATTCATTTATTATATGCCAAATAGTTATTAAGGTAGCAGGTACTATTCTAGATATGTGAGATACATTAAAGAATAAAACAAAGTTTCTGGTGGGGGAGACCAAATAGTAAATAATATATAAAATATTGATAGAATACATCAGTGAGCTGTACTGTTCATGTTGCTGGTGAGCAGTTCTGCAGATGATACAGCAAAAACACTATAAGGAAAGTTGAGTATACCAAGGTCAGTGTGCAGCCTTGATTACTGTGTTTAAGGAGAGGGCTGGGGTTGTGGTTCAGTGGTAGAGTGCTTGCCTAGCATGTGTGAGGCACTGGATTCGATCCTCAGCACCACATAAAAATAAATAATAAAATGAAGGTATTTTGTCCATAGTTAAAAGTATTAAAAGTTAAGGAAAGCCTCATTTCTGCAAGACCTTAGTGGGTGGGAGTGCCCTCTTCTGGGGAAGAGTGCTCCAGGCATAGATAAGACCCCACGGTTTATCCTGGTGGGGAAGGATTTTAAGCCAAGGAGGTGTGTGACCTGACTTAGGCTTTAAAAGGCCTCTGCCTTTCCTGTGTGCCAGCAACTTGGCTGTGTTTGGGGAAATCAACCCTGCGTATTGTTATCTGAAAGAACAATATATGTTGGGTTAAAAAAAAAAAAAAAAAAAGATGTTGCCCACTGTCTCTAATATGTACTTGTCCTCTGCTTCCCTGGCCATGTGGCATTGTCATAGGCTATCTCTTCTACTAAACCAGGGAGCTCTTGAACTCACGGTCTCCTTCTTCTCCAGTATTAAAATAAATCCTCAGGTGGATAGCTCTCTATAGATATGTATCAAGATAGCACAGAAATAACTGGGCCATGTTCCTCCACACTCACCCTGGAACTCTTCACCCCCTTAGAAGTTAAAGTCTGACACAGCCACTGCAGCTGTGCGTCAGATGAATCCACACATCCGGGTAACAAGCCACCAAAACCGTGTGGGTCCTGACACAGAGCGCATCTATGATGATGATTTCTTCCAAAACCTGGATGGCGTGGCCAATGCCCTGGATAATGTGGATGCCCGTAAGTTTGGAGGCGGGTGAGGAGGTCAGGGTCAAAGTTGTGTGTGGATGTGCATGTATGAGGGCTGTGGATCTTCCTGTCCTTTACTGATGTTAAGTTTCCTCCTCTCATATCTTTCCCCTCTATCTCCCCACAGGCATGTATATGGACCGCCGCTGTGTGTACTACCGAAAGCCGCTGCTAGAGTCAGGCACACTAGGCACTAAGGGAAATGTGCAGGTGGTGATTCCCTTCCTGACAGAGTCATACAGCTCCAGCCAGGATCCACCGGAGAAGTCCATCCCCATCTGTACCCTGAAAAACTTTCCCAATGCCATTGAGCACACTCTGCAGGTGAGTGGCTGTGGTGGGGAAGGAAAGAGGGTAGCCCTGTGGCTGCTGCTAGTCTCTCAGCCACAAGGCCCTTAGCCTTCGGATGTTGTAAGCCTAAGTGAAAGATGTGCTTTTTCTCCAATCTCTCCCCTTCCCCCACTTCTTGCCTGGCAGCCTAGGTTTCTAGGATGACTCATTCTTTTTTTCACTTCTATTTTTAAGTTTTTCTAGCATGTAGACAAGTATAAACAATACTATGCTGGTTACTCAAATGCCACTCCCTCTCTAGATTTAACAATTGTTAATGTTTTACCACATTTATTTCTTAGATTGATATAGTTTTTTATTCTTTGTGCTAGAGTGTCTTGGATATCACAACACTTTACTTCCTACTATTTCACTCTGCCTCTGCAGAGTAAGGATATATTTCTGTATAATAGGGTCTTTTAACCTCAGAACTATTGACATTTGGGGGCTGAGTATTTCTTTGTCCTGGGGATGCTGTCCTGTGTATTGTAGGGTATTACCCAGCATCCCTGGATTCTACCCACTAGATGTCAGTAACACCCCCTCATCACTGTAACAGCTAAAAATGTCTACAGACATTGCCAGATGTCTTGGGGGATGGGGGTGTACAAAGTCACTCCTAGTCGAGAACTACTGCTATCTAAGCAAAGCACCATTTTCGTAATGAACAAAATTAATAGCCATTTTTTACCATCTCCAAGTTATTTGTTTTCTAATACTTAGTCCATATTGAGTTTTCCCTAACAGTTGTTCAAAATGAGTTTTACAGCTTGTTTGTCAGGATAATTCTGTCTGTATGACACACACACATGCGGAACAGCACACATGTCATCTAGCTGAAGTCTTACAAAGTGAACATGCCAGGCCACAATACAGAGTCTAAGGATAACCAGTGTTCTATCAGAATAAATCTCAGCACAGTGTTGGAGACCAAATCATTAGGACTGGTTAGGAGTATGGGGGTGGGAAATAGACCAGTTCCACCTGTCACTTTCCCTTGTGACTCTGCGGTTTCAAAGTGGACGTGTCTATATTTGTGCATCCACCAGTCTCATTAGACCATGTATGACCTTGAACTGAACCTCTTTGTGCTTCATATTCCTCCTCTAAAATGCGGGATAGCAGTAGCAACTACTTCACAGTGCAGCTATAAAGACCTTAACACTTACTATATAACTGGCACTGTTTCAAGGAACCTTTAAATATGTTCACAGGGAGCTGGGCCTGTAGCTCAGTGGTAGAGTATTCATGAGTTCAAGGTCACACATGGTCTAGTGAGAATGTGGTAGATGCACAAATATAGACACATCCACTTTGGAACCGCAGAGTCACAAGGGAAAGTGACAGGTGGAGCTAATCTTTTTTCCCACCCCCATACTCCTAATCACACTGAATGGTTTGGTTTCTAACACTGCACTGAGAATTATTCTGATAGCACACTGGTTATCCTTAGATTCTGATTTGTGGCCTGGCACGTTCACTTTGTAAGACTGCAGTGGGTTAAATGCCCAGCTCTACAAAGAATATACTCACTAGCAACCCCATGAAATAGGCATTGCTGTTACAATGTCTATTTAGAGGTAGGGACATGGAAGTCAGGGGATTGACATGTATGCCTGAAGTTACAAAACTACATAATATACAGCAGAGTTGGGATTTGAATTGCAATCTCTAAAGTTTATATTCTCCAAACTACGTCACTAATGACTATTTCCTATCCTGGGAATTCTCAGAGGATAGAGCCTTTGTTGTGTTTTCTGCTGAGTCTCAAGAGCCTTTTTGTTTTTTTGTACTGGGGATTGAACTCAGGGGCATTTTACCACATCCCCATCCCTATCTATTTATTTACTTTGGTACCAAGTAATGAAACCAGGGGCACTTAACTACTGAGCCACGTCCCCAGCCCCTTACTACATTTTATTTAGAGACAGGGTCTCCCTAAGTTGCTGAGGCTGGCTTTGAACTTGAGGTCCTCCTGCCTCAGCTTCCCAAACGTGTGCCATCTCAACCAGCTTATTTGTTAATTTTGAGCTGGGTTCTAAGTTGCTTAGGGCTTTGGTAAGTTGCTGGGGCTGGCCTCGAACTTGTGATCTTCCTGCCTCAACCTTCTGAGTCACTGGGATTACATGTGTGTGCCACCACACACAGCAGATATTTTTCTTTTTTATTGTGATGTAGCATATGTAGAGTAAGATACACAGAACTCAATTTTTTTTTTCCTGATACTAGGGGTTGATCCTAGAGGTGCGTTACTGCTGAGCTATATCCATAGTTTTTGTCATACATATGTTGGTGTAATTATTGTTCAGATCAATTCAATTGTCTTTTTTTTCTTTTTATTTTTTTGGTACCAGGTATTGAATTCAGGGGTACTTGACCACTGAGCCACACCCCCAGCCCTATTTTGCATTTTATTTAGAGACAGGGTCTCACTGAGTTTCTTAGTGCCCCAAAGTTGCTGAGGCTGGCTTTGAACTTGCGATTCTCCTGTCTCAGCCTCCTAAGCCGCTGGGATTACAGGCATGCACCACCGTGCCCGGCTTAATTCAGTTGTTTTTTTAAATTGCAGTGCTGGCATTGAGGGAATGGGGAAGGTTGTGAGGACTTCCCCTTCCAGAGCAGCCATGTATTTTACTTCCTACTTGCTTTATTCACTGGTGGGCTTTCTCATGCTCTTTTCTGCAGTGGGCTCGGGATGAGTTTGAAGGCCTCTTTAAGCAGCCGGCAGAAAATGTCAACCAGTACCTCACGTGAGTAACTCACAAACCCCCTCGCCCTCTTCCCTGCCTGCCAGACAAGGTATCCTGTCTTTTCTCCATCACTGTCACCCTCAACACCAGGCACACTTTTCAAAGGAACCAGTGAATGCTTGGGCCTCATACTGCTGGGGGTCAGGAATAGCTTTCCATGGAGAGGGTGGGATTGCCCTGGAGCCTACTCCTAGGGTCTCTGTGTAATCTTGCCCCTCGGCCCCTCCGCTCCCTGATAGAGACCCCAAGTTTGTGGAGCGGACATTGCGGCTGGCGGGCACCCAGCCATTGGAAGTGCTGGAGGCCGTGCAGCGCAGCCTGGTGCTGCAGCGACCACAGAACTGGGCTGACTGCGTGACTTGGGCCTGCCACCACTGGCACACCCAGTACTCTAACAACATTCGGCAGCTGCTGCACAACTTCCCTCCCGACCAGGTAATGCCCTCTTGCCGGTTCCATTTGACCGCATGCATTTCCCTGCAACAGGAGCCTGCCGTGGGCTCTCCAGGTGGCACCTCCCAGTTACTGGTCCAGCCATGGCCAGTACCTTGAATTATGGGGATCTCAGAAAAATGATTATGCCAGACCTGTTTGTTCTGTTTCCCACTCCATGGAGATGAGGTTTCTGTTTTCCTTACCTATGGTGCGGTTGAGTTAAATCCTTAGGCCTCATCAGGACTGTAGGAACTATGGGTTCAAATCCCAACTCTTTTTGAACTTAGACAAGTCACTTCTCTGCACCTCAGTTTCCTCAGCTGTGAAATAGGAACAATGATAATCTACCTCATGGGGTATTTTGTGAGGATTGATTAATTAGTATTTATTGATAATAAGTTCATTGCCTAGTAATCAATAAGAGTTTTTTTTAATGGCTTCCTATCTTACATAATGTAAATGCTAAACAAAGCCCCTGGTTCCCCTGGCTTTGGAACTTCCATCTACAGTTCACTACAGTGTGGGTGTTTTGATATTGACTCCAGTCAACTTTGAGTGCCCAGCCAGGGATAGTGAGGAAGATTGGAGCCAAGATGATGAGTCAGGATTGCCAGAGAAGCCTCTAATTGCAGATGCTGCTTCACAAAAATTTCTCTCTCCTTTAGCTCACAAGCTCCGGAGCCCCCTTCTGGTCTGGGCCCAAACGTTGTCCACATCCACTCACATTTGATGTCAACAATGTGAGTCTCCTCCTGGGGTTTCTTGGGGTCAGGTGGAGGATGGGAAATGAGGTGGTGCTCCCCACCTGAGGGCTCATATGCTTACCCTGCCCCTGCCTTCCCCCAGCCCCTGCATCTGGACTATGTGATGGCTGCTGCCAACCTGTTTGCCCAGACTTATGGGCTGATGGGCTCTCAGGACCGAGCTGCCGTGGCCACACTTTTGCAGTCTGTGCAAGTCCCCGAGTTCACCCCCAAGTCTGGTGTCAAGATCCATGTTTCTGACCAGGAGCTGCAGAGCGCCAATGCTTCTGTTGGTGAGGGTGTTTGGCCAGTAGGCCAGGAGTTATGACCCCTACTTGTCTCCAACCCTAGTCTATCTTCCCCACCAGTCCTCTTCCCC
>NW_026000249.1:34142565-34150095 GCF_001458135.2 Marmota marmota marmota
CCCCCCCCCCACACACACACACCTTCTTTTGCACATCCCTTTCTCTGTAACATGAAGAGGATCAGTTGAGTCAGATTATCTCTCTGCTCCTTCCCACTCTGGCCCTCAGGAGAAAGCCTTTTGTTAAATTCTTGCTCTGTGTATATTTGCCTTGGTTTTATTCTTTACTCTCTTTTTTCTTGATCTGTTCATTCAGGGTTTTGGTCTTCACCAGTGATCTCCCCTTATATCTACCTGCTTTGTCGTCTTCCACATCTCTCCCATTTCCCCATCCACACATCTCGGCCCCCTCCCCACCCATTTCCCACATGCATCTTCACCCCGGTATTGTCCTCCATACTTAGGCCGAAGTTTACTGACACCTTGTCTATATATTTATTCTCCTGTCTTCCCTTATATATCTGTAATGCATCTGAAACTCTCTACATTGACCTTCCATGTATCTCCTCCCATCTCTCCTTTCCTGTCCCTGTCTACCTTCCAGAATATCTGCCTTTCATGTTCTTCTCTGTATATTGTTGTAATCTTTCCTTTTAACATTTTCTTTCATCTGCACATATTCTCCTGTTTCTTCCCACACATCTCACCCTTGGTATATACCCTTTTCTTCCTCATTCTCCATCTGCCCCTTAGCTGCTTTTTCCTCTGTCCATTCAATTCATATTTCCCCCCATCTTCCTCTCCATGTATCTTTTTGTATTGTGTGTGGTACTGGAGATTTAATCCAGGGCCCTGTACGTGCCAGCATGGTAGGCAAGTACTTTACCACTGAGCTGTATCCCAGCCTTTTATTTTATTTTGAGACTGGGTCTTACTAAATTTCCCAGGCTGGCCTCAAACTAGCCATCCTCCTCAGACTCCTGAGTAGCTGGGATTACAGACATGTGCTACAGTATCCAGCTCTTCCATGTCTTCCTATCTCCCTCTACATCATTTTCCGTAAGATCTATACTTCTCCTGTTTGATCTATCTCCGTTTCTCCTAACAGCTTCATTCTGTTCCTTAGAGAAATCTCTCTTTATTAGCCACTACCCCCCTCTCTCCATCCTTTTCAGGTTTGTACTATTTTCCAGCTCTACCTCTCTGCTTTGCCCCTCTGCTTTCCTAGAATATCTCTCCTTTCCAAATCCTGTATCTACCTAAATACCTTTTGCCCCACATTTCAGACCCTTGTTTGGATCAAAGGGCTGACAGCATCCTTCTCTTTGTGCAGATGACAGCCGTCTAGAGGAACTCAAGGCCACGCTGCCCAGCCCAGACAAGCTGCCTGGATTCAAGATGTGTCCTATCGATTTTGAGAAGGTGCTTGAAGAGGGCCCTGGGTAGGGCAGGGGTGTGGGCTGAGAATGGATTTCTAGGGATCTGGAGTCAGTGGGGATCAGATCATGAGTTTATCATGTGGCTCTGAATCAATTGGTGGTTCTTAGCCATCCCTCTGTGATCTGAGGAAGTCTAGCAAGGTAATTGCAATGGAGAACACTTGTGTTGCTAGAGGCTAAGAAGTCTCTTCCTCATCTGATCCATTCTTCCCATTAATAACAGGATGATGATAGCAATTTCCATATGGATTTCATTGTGGCTGCATCCAACCTCCGGGCAGAAAACTATGACATTCCTCCTGCAGATAGGCACAAGGTGAGGGGAATCTAGGACTGATGTTCCACCCTCTCCTGGGCTTAAGTTGCTGCATTCTTCCCTTTCTGTAGACCCTGAACCTCTTGCTACTTAAACACTACTACCTTTGGTCTCTTCCTATCTCACAGAGCAAGCTGATTGCAGGGAAGATCATCCCAGCCATTGCCACAACCACAGCAGCTGTGGTTGGCCTTGTGTGCCTGGAGCTGTACAAGGTAGTACAAGGGCACCGACAGCTTGACTCCTATAAGAATGGTTTCCTCAACTTGGCCCTGCCCTTCTTTGGCTTTTCTGAACCCCTTGCTGCACCACGTCACCAGGTAAGGGCCTGCATTGGGAGATGGGGTGTGTCTCTATAGAGCTGGCTTTAGTTTTTCATCACACCATGTTACGGGGTCAGAGTTTCTGTTGACGTGTAACCTACTCCTTTTGTGCACTCTTTGTTCATTTTTTCATTAATCACGTTGTTTAAGTACCTGCTACTTGCTGAGAGCACTGGTCTGCTTCCCTCCTGTGGACACCCTCAGAAAAGATGGGGTATATGAATTGTGTCCTGAGAGATTATTAATTATCAAATAATTGCAGCTGACATTTTTTGGATGTATACTAAATGCTTCACTTGATTAATTGATTCATTCAAATATTTATTGAGTACCTACTTTGTGCAAATCGTCTTTTAGGTGCTGAGGTTATATTCATAAAATAGGTTATATAAATATCAATTTGAATGATTTTGGAACTCCCAAAGAAGAACAGGAATAGGGAGAGGCTTGAGAGTACCAGGGGTTGGTGAGTTTGGTGTTTTATTTTATTTGGTGCCAGGAATCAAACCCAGAGCATTACATGCTGAGCCTGTGCTCTACCACTGAGCTCCAGCTCCAGCCTCAGCCAGAAGTTTGGGGTTTGAAATGTGGGATGGTCAGGAAATATCTTGCTGCAAAAACTGATATGTTAGCTACGTCTTTGGGGGAGGAGAGGGGATAAGCCATGCAGGCCTTGGTGGAGACTGGGGACCAGTCCTTGCACAGGGGTATTGAAGTAGTAGTAATGCCTGGCATGTTGGGGAATTAGGTCAGAGGATGAAGCAGGTAAGAGATGAGAAGACTATAGGGTTCCAGTGGCATAAGATCTTGTCAGTCATCAGTAAGAGTATTTTGCAGGTTACTCAGAGTGATGTGGGGTCCATGAGAGAGTTTTAACAAAAGAGTTTTGTGATCTGACTTAACATGAGTGTAAGGAGATGGAGGTGACAGGGGCTGGCCCTCTGGGGTGACCCTCATCTTAATCTCCCCTCCTCGTGCTGCAGTACTATAACCAAGAGTGGACACTGTGGGATCGCTTCGAGGTACAGGGGCTGCAGCCTAATGGTGAGGAGATGACCCTCAAACAGTTCCTAGACTACTTTAAGGTAAGGACCCTTACTCTTTTATCCTTCCTGGGGATGAGATGTTCAGGTGACTTGCTGGCCTGTCCATTCCCCTGACACTGTTGTCCCCCATCCCTCCCCTCCAGACAGAGCACAAATTAGAGATCACCATGCTGTCCCAGGGTGTGTCCATGCTCTATTCCTTCTTCATGCCAGCTGCCAAGCTCAAGGAACGGTTGGATCAGCCGTGAGTTGGCTGCTGGGTCAGCAGGGGAGGTCTTGTGTCTCTTGGGGATTCTCAACTCCCAGCTCTGCTGGGATACTTTACATCCCTTCACCTGCTCTGCCCCCACCTACCTCCCCTCTTCTCTTGCTTTCTGCTTTCCTGAACCTTTACCCTCACGCTCACCCCCAGGATGACAGAGATCGTAAGCCGTGTGTCGAAGCGAAAGCTGGGCCGCCATGTGCGGGCGCTGGTGCTTGAGCTGTGCTGCAACGACGAGAGCGGCGAGGACGTCGAAGTCCCCTATGTACGATACACCATCCGCTGACCTGCCTATACTCACCTAGGCTGGCCCCAGTCCCCCCTCCCCAGGTCCCTTCCATCCCTGGGTTCCCATTTGGCAGTGGCCCAACTGGCCAAGCCTGGTGTCTCCTCTTCACCCCCTACCTGAATCCCAATTGCCACTGCTTTCTACCTTGTTTGGAACCTGACTCCTAATAAAAAGATATTAACCCAGAAGTGGCCTGCCCTGCTGGTTCCAGGGAAGGAGGGGCTTCCTGGAGCTATTTGGTTCTGATGGTGGCCAGCTGCCAAGTTCCTAACAGAGTAAATGTAAGAGTTGCCACCTCTTCTTGCTCTTTTCTTTTCTCTTATGAAAATATGGAGGCACCAGTGAGGCCATAGAGAGTAGGTACCTGGGTCCATGTGAGTTTGATTGGAGGTGGGTTCAAATCCTACCTTCTCCAGTTTAACTGCAAAGAGGAAAGTTTGAGCAAGCAGGCTGCCAGGGCTTGGTCAGTGTTTTTTGTGTCCTTGGGGTAGATCCCTTCCCATCTGGCTCCAAGTACTCAGACACTGGGTAGGCCTTTACAAGATTCCTGGTGGTACCAGCAATGGCTTTGGTGCCTTTACTTCAGATCTCTGCTCCAGGGAGCCTGAATGGCCCTGCTGGCCTGAGGAATGTCACTGCCTTCAGACATACTGTGCAGTTTTTATGGAAGTATTTGAGAATGTCTAGAGAGGAAAAGCCTCTTTTCTGTCTCACCCTGCCCTCCTTGGCTCCACATCTGCCTGTATGCTTCTTGAGAGTGCTCAGGCTTCCTAATCTTCAAGGGGAGACCTGGCTATGGGAGCAGAGAAGTAATCATTGGTTAATGCAAGCAGGAGGAAGCTTGCCCTCACCCCCACTGGGACTGCAGACTATAGAGTTGCCATATTCTGGCTTTGGTCTTGGCTGAGCGCTCCAGACAGTTGAAGACACCAATCTGGCTGGCCACTATCACATAGGTGTCTTCCTCCATTGGTACTAGTGCCTGGTTCCTAAGGATACCACTCATAAATCTGTTCCTTTCCTTCAGGAACCAGTTTCTCTGCCCTCCTTAGAAACAAGACCCCTCATTTCTCCACTTAACTGAGTGTTGGGAATATCTCAATACATTCCTGAACCTGGCTAGGTTCCCATCACAGCCTGTCCCCACACCTGATGCCTCCTGGGCCAGCTCCTAGCCCCCAGGCACAGTATATGCCATTGACCACCTCCCTCTCATGACCATTTTTTTCCCCTTTTGTCTGCTGTGCTTGGGTGACCTCATCCTTCCATAGTTCCCATTTAGTCCTCACCAGGACACTGGGGCTAACAAGCATTTTACCTCTGGTGTCCGATTAATGGTGGTGGTAGCTGTCTAGGTCAAGTGGAGAGACTGCCACCACAAGCACCTTTCCAATATTAGTGCTCCATGTATGGCAGGCACTCCACACATCTGTCCACTGTCTCTCCTGTTACAAATGAGGCTTGCACACATGCTTTATTCCTCTCCCCCATTTAATTTTGGTACTGGGGATTGAACTCAGAGGCACTTTACTATTGAGCTATATCCCTAGCTCTTTTTAAAATTTTTGTTTTGTTTTGAGACTATCTTGCCAATTTACTTAGGGCCTTGCTAAGTTGTAGAGGTTGGCCCCAAACTGGTGATCTTCCTGCCTCAGACTCCTGCACCCAGCTCCCCAGCCCTTTTTACAGCTCCTTGATCCCCTTGATACCTTATACCTGATACTCTGCCCTTCATCAAAACCAGCTTCTGAAGTTACCCATTAATCCTGGCTGTATATTAGTTCCTTTCCCACATACCATTTTACTATCTGTGTTTGTCTACTGTTGTACCTGCCAAATAGTAGAAGACTAGGGGCTCAGAAGGCCCCAGTTGGGTCACTGCTGAGCCCTCTGCACCCAGCAGAGACAATGGACAGGTGGGACAAGGATGTCTCCTCTTACCTCTTCCTGAAACTAGTTGGCATTCAGACATTCAACATTTATTTAGTACCAACTATGTGCCAGGCACTGTTGCACACATTTGGGATCCAGCAGTGAATTAAAAAACAACAACATGGATGTGAGGGACTCCCTTGGAATTTTGCTTTGGCTTGGCATTCCTCAGCCCCGTCTCCCTCCCTTTATTCATATTTCAATCAGATTAGTGGTACCAACATTGAGCAATGACCAGACTTTAATTATGGGTAAGGAAATGATTTGTGAAATTTCAGAATAAAACTTTTCCTCTTAGATAATAATAATAAAGACAAAAAATCCACTTTGACCTCTGGGGACTTACGTTCTGCTAGGTCGCAACCCAGAATAGCATAAGTAAATTGTTGGAAGTGGATTGGGGCTGGAAATGTGGCTCAGTGGTAGACCGGATTCCCTAGCATGTGCAAGGCCCTGGGGTCCTCCCCAGCACTGCGGATGGGGGAAAACGTTGGTGCTTTAGAAAGGTGAAGAACAGAGCCAGGTCTGGTGATATGGAGTTATGGGGATAAAGGATTTTTAAATAGGTACTTAAGGAAGTCATCCTGTGGAAGGTGACTTTGATTGAGGGATTTGGAAGAAGCGAGTGAATGAGGCATTCTGATATATGGGGCAAGGGCATTCCAGGCAAATGGAACTAACCAGTGCAAAGTCCTGGATTGTTCTTGCCTTATTCAGAAACTGAAGGAAATACGGCTGGAGTGAAAGAGAGGAAAAAGGGTAGGAGATGTCTATCCAGCGGTGGTGATTTGTCTTTGTCAATATTTCCACCCCCATCATGGCCCAGGAAGTCCTTACTAACATGAACTTTAATGAAAATCCTAACTGGTATGATCAAGGCTGCCGTTAAGGGAAGCTCAGAAGAGGCAGGGAGCCTGCTTTTGAATTGGGATGCAGTGTAAGGAAGTCCCAGAAGGCCCGCCCAAAGGCTGCCGCCCCTTGAGTTGGACTTAGGGATAGTGTAGTTTTTCCACGCAGAGAGAAGTGAAGGATTAGGTATGCCTAGCAGCGCCTGGCACACAACAGAGAACAGTAAACAGAAATAAAGCTACGGAGGGGAACTGCGGACAAGACGGAGTTAAGGTGGCTGGAAAAAGCAATTCAGAGTGCATGCGCTCCCGGGAGACAGGAGGAGGCCCCGCCCCACCCAAAGTTCCAAGCTTGCGCAGTAGTGGAGCCCGCCCATTTAAAGGTCCACCTTTCTTCTCAGCCTAGGCTCCACCCCAAGAGGTCGGAGGAGATAGGAAGGGTTAAGGGCGGGATGGTCCCCGATTGAATGTTCTTTGGACCAGTCACCTTGCGGAATATTCAGCCTGTAGTTAGGAGTACAGAACAAAAAAGAGCTTCCCCCCACCCCGGTGAAAACCAATGAGAATCGGGCAGAGGAGAAGGGGGGATTAAGAGGAAAGGAGAAGTCACGCCTCTTCAGTTCAGCCACGCCCTTCATTCTTGCTCTGCCTCACCACAGGGAACAAATCCGATTGGCTTGGAGACAACCTCAAAGGGCGGGGCTGCACACGTTCACAGTGGGAATGAGCAGTGGGGGGAGGCAGCAGGGCGGGGCTAGGCTGTCCTATCTAAGATGGTAAAAGCCAATGATTATCCAGGCCATCTCTTTTAGAAAAGTCATCTTCTCTTGAACCTTTAAAATTCCTGCCTCCCGGGGCATCTCAAGGGACTAGAACAGATTGTCTCATCTTTTTTCCTCCTTGCAAAAGTCCCGTTTGCCACCATGGGAATGTACCAAGTGAGACCGAATAGGGGTAGAGAGTGGTGACCAGCAGCCTGGCCACTGGCTGCTGCTCACCTCGGCGTTAACAAACCTCGGCAAGATCGAAACTGAGTACTAAACCTCCACATTTACCCCTGGCGCCGTTCCAGGGCCGGCGCCACATTCCCCTGTGGGCGCGCAATGGCCGTGCCCCCTCCCGCTGCGGACGCGTCTTTTGGTACAAGCAGTCAGAGGTGAGTCCCCTCCTTCCCACTTCACCCTTTCCAGCGCGT
>NW_026000249.1:34150514-34194956 GCF_001458135.2 Marmota marmota marmota
GGTGAGCGCGTCTCCAAGACCTGGGGTGGGGGCTGCTCCTTCTATAGAACCAACCCCGACACCGGGCGGCGCCCCGGGGTCTGGACTGCCAGACTAGCAGGTGCCCCCTTCCTCCAGCGAATTTCCCAGAATGCATCAGGGTGGGGGGTCATTTGTGGCCTCCCTGACCTTGGCCCCGCCCTGGGCCCGTCCTGGGTGCTGGGGATGGGAAGTGCTGTGGTGCTAAGGGGGAGCAGGGTGACTAAAGGACCAGAGGATGTGGAAATGAGTGACAGAGTAGCTAAAGACTCAAGGTTTGGTAATGGGGGCCTGAGCTGTGCAGGGGTCGGAGCATGTAAGGTTTGAGGCCCAGTGTGTGTTAATGGAAGGGGATTGCAGGTCCCTGAGGGATCTGGGGTCTGTTTAGGGGGTAGGGTCCCGGGACAACTCTAAGGACTTGCTAGTGGAGGTTTGGGCTGCAGAGGCCCAGTATACGTTAATAGGTGACAGGGTGGTGGAGGTAACAGAAAGTGTGGCGATAAGATCAGGGCTAAGAGGCCTAGTGTGTGGTGATAAGGGTCAAGTTGGTATTAATTTTGTGTATTTGTTAATGGTGGGGCTATAGAGTGTGAGGGTCCAAGGTGTGCTCATGGAGGGACATATAATTGGAGCCCAATGTGTGCTAAAGAGGGTCATGGCCTTAAGGGTGTATGCATGTAGTAATAAAGATCTGGATAGTGTGAGGTCTGGTGTATGCCAAGGGTGTGTAATGGGGACAGGATGGTAGAAGATCTGGGCTTGTGTTAATGGGTATCAGAATTGCATATATGTGTGAAGGAGGATGATGATGAGGGAAGTGTCTTAGTATGTAAGAGCTCAGCACACTAAGGGTCAAGGTGAGGTGTGAGTCCACAAAGGGAATGTGAGACTCCAGAAAGTGCAGGGTAATACTGTATATAAAGTTCTAGTGACTGACTGCTAATGTGGGTTTAAAGTCATAGAGACATGTAAATGTGTACCATCTGGGGGAGAGTCAGCCATATGAAATCTGGAATATAAGGAGTGTCAGAACATTGTAAAGACAATGTGTGTTGGTGTGGCACTGGAATATATTGAGGTTCAAGGGGAACAGTGGTAGAGCTGTGGAGGTCATCTAGTGTATAATAGGGGGAAGCAGGGCTATGAAGAGGGCGTAAGTGTGAACCAACAAGGGTTAAAACTGTGGAGGGATTGAAGCAAAGAGAAACAGAGGTCAGGAATATGTGATGGTGTAGGTGTGCCAAAGTGGATTAGAGCCATGGAGAACTGAAGTGTGTGCTAATGGGGGTCAGGGCTGAATGGAGAGCTGTGTACACTTAATGACGGTCAGACCATTACAGAACAGTGTGTTGTGTATCCCTGGGGAATAGGGCTGAGTAAGGGTTCAGGGTGTGCTAATGGGGAGGCAGGACTTGTAAGGCTATGTGTGTGCTAATAGGGGTCAGGGTGGAATGAAGGTCCAGTTTGTGCTGATGGAAGGGATAGGATAGTAGAACGACTTGACAAGATGTATGTTAACGATGGTCATAGGTGTGAAGGGGCCTGAGTGTGGGCAAAACCAGTCAGGGATCTTCAAGGTTTACTTTGTGCTATTGAGATCTAGAGCAGTGTGAAGGTTCAGTGAGTGTTAATTCAGGTCAGCTGTAGAGCGTCCCAAGTGCATGTTAGTGTGGGCCAGAATTCTGGGGGGGGACCATACATTGATAGAGGATCGGTACTGTGAAGTGAAGGAGCTAACAGGCAACTGGGGCAGGGAGGGGCCTATGAATGTGGTGCCAAGAATTACTTAGAGGGGCTGAGCATATGCCAACGGTGTTTAGTGCAATAAGTTAGGGCTTTGAATGCTGCAGTGGAGTTAGAGAAATCATGGATGCTAATGGGAGTTAAGATGTAGTGAGACCTTCTTGAGGGTATGTGCCCATGACGGTCAGAATGAGGAGTTATATGACCATGGGAGTAATAGAGTGTAATAATAACTGTCCCCAGTGGATTGTGTGTTATGAGGTAGCAAATATCCTTCAGTATGAGAATAGTCGGAGGATAGGTGTGTGTCCTTGGGGGTCATAAAGGACATATGCCCTTTTAAAAATAGTTGTAGATGGACACAGAATCTTTATTTTATTTATTTTTATGTGGTGCTGAGGATCGAACCCAGTGCCTCACATGCTACAACTGAGCTACAACCCTAGCCCCCTGGGCATATGCCCTTTTTGGGGTAGAGTTATATGTCCAGTTTCTTGCCCCCTTCTTCACTTATTTCAAAATCTATAGGCCCACAAAACTGAAATGATAATAGTCTTGCTGCATATAAATGTTGAAGTGTCTGTTCACAGGGGCCTGCTTAGCTTCTCTAAACTCACCACTGGGAGTATTGCATGATACACAGATTTCCTACCACATCTTCCTAAAGTTTTCAAGAAATGGAACGCCATAACGTATCTAGCCCTTGAGGGTTCCAGAAGTCATGACTACTCTTGTCTCCCTCTCTGTCTTCCATTCAGCCCTACTTAGAGTTTCTCCAACCCCTCCCCCATTCCCTGTCACCACATTCAAAGCAATGGGTATCCATGCCATATGGGGACACAAGGTAGTCTTTGGGAGCTGGCCATGATTTACCTTCCTTAGCCATAGGTCCAGTGTTCAGCCTCCCAGGTCAGGATTTTGTTGTCGATATCCTGGGTTCTCTGTGGATGGACCTCATCCTCTATCTGGGTCTTTCTGTTAGGCTAGACCCTCTTCCCTTCTTGAGGGCAGTGAGTTTAGCCAGACAGAAGCAGGGGTGGGAGCTGCTGAGTTAAGCACTTGATTTCAAGGTAACAGATGACCCATTTCTCTCAAATGCAGCCACAGCCTCATCCTCGACCTCCTATCTAGCTCTACTTCCCTTGGGCCCAGGGCCATCTTAGTCCCTGCTGTTAGTCCAGATGGTTCCTGGGCCAGGTCTTTCCCCCTCTTCACTGGCCCAGAGCCCAGGAGGAAGCAGAAGAAGGCCAGCTTAAACCTTTTGATGGCCCCATTCTCTCTAGCAGCCCATCTAGGTCATATTCCTGGACCAGCATCTCTGGGCCACCGTTTTTTGGGTTGTTCATGAGTAGCAGGGACTCAACCACCTCAGCAGAGGTTGGTCCTATGTGATCATTTGTTTCTGTCATATGTACTTTTTGAGCATGCTTTCTGTGTCAGTAACTATTTCAGGTCCTCAGGATATATGTGAGACCAAAACAGACAGAAATCTATCCTGTTGGTGCTACTATCTAGTTGTGGTGAGGAGATAGACAGTAAAGAGCAAAGAGACCAATAAATAGATGGTGTCATTTCTAAGGAGATAATAAGTGCTGGGTGATCTACTTCAGGATGGTTGAGATTTTTAAATAGGGTTATTCATAGAGGTCTCATGAAGAAGGCGACATTTGAGCAATGAAATGAAGTGGGTGGGGAGTGAGCTATTTTACATTCTGCACAAAGGGTGTCCTAGGTATCAGGAACAACCAGTGCAAAGGCCCTGAGGTGGGACTGCTGAGTGTAGTTGTACGATGACAACCGGGAATGGTCAAGGGGGAGGTGAGGCCAGAGAGGTAACAGGGGCAAATGAGATAAGGGCCACATTGAGGACTGGGGCGTTAATTTGGGGGGTGATAAAGAAAATGTACGTTGTCTAGTAGAGGGAAAAAAGTGACCTGGCTTGTGAAAATCTGAGATGGACACTGTGGGTCCCAACTGGATTGAACCTTTCCAGCAGCTCTGAGGACAACTAGGGTATACTGAGATGGCCCCTCCCAACTCCACACAGTGGTTGGGTCTGGACAGGAACTCCGCACCCCCTATCTGGGTAGAGCAGTGGGGTAGTCCACTAGTCACCATGACAATGGTTGCTGGGGGAGGCCTGAGGGTCCTTGTAGCCACAGGGAGCATTCTGCCTTGGCAGTTGGGCCGATGTGGGACTGGTGCCAGCGGAACATGCCATTCTATGGGCGCGCCCCGGGCTGTGTCACTGGTCCCTCAGTTCTGGGCGAGCTCCTTGTCCCACCTGTGGCTGGGTCCATCACTACCGCTGCACCTGAGATTGCCTGCTGTGGAGCCCTCTGCTCCCACAGTGAGGTTGCCACCGTGGAGACCAACAATCTACTGGGTGGGCCCTTGCCCTCAGCCAGCCACCCAATTCTGAGTACCCAGGTGGGCTACTTAGGAGTGTTTATATCAGTACTCCCAATAGGTTGTCATAGGTTTTAGTGTGCCCATGGTAGTCAAGCAAATGCTAATGTGGGACCCATTTCTATTCATGTCCCCTGCTCAGGTCGCCATGGATCGGATGAAGAAGATCAAACGGCAGCTGTCAATGACACTCCGAGGGGGCCGAGGCATAGATAAGACCAATGGTGCCCCTGAGCAGATAGGTCTGGATGAGAGTGGTGGTGGTGGTGGCAGCGACCTTGGAGAGGCTCCAACACGTGCTGCCCCTGGGGAACCTCGCTCTGGACGGGGCCCACTTAGCTCTGCACCAGGTTAGTCCACTGACTACTACTTCTCCTTGCTCCCAGTCCCCAGGTGCTGTCTCCCAGCCAAATTCCTCTTAGACTTGTGTTATTTTCATTTTCCTTTCTTTTTCTCCCTTTCCCTACAATTCTTTCTTAACATACTGTCTGTCTTTCCATTGGTGCTCCTTTCCTTGGCTTTGTGTCCATGCTCCACGGGAAAGGGTACCTTGCCTATTAGAGTTGCCCCAAGACTCCCTCTGCCCTTCTGCACTCTGTGATATGATAGCCCTAAGGCCTCTTGGCACTCTGCCAGCCCCGGGGCCTGCCTTCCTAGGGCCTTTGGTTACCTCTGCTGCCACCTGCCTTCTGGCCCTGGGCCAGCCGCAGTCTCCGCTCATCCCTGGAATGAGGTGCTCCACTAGGTGACTACTTTTGCCTGTCATCCCCCCACACACCCTTTCAACCTCTTCTAGGCCCACCTGGGCTTCCCTGGGCTCCACTACCCTGTCCCTGAGGGACTCAAGGCTGTTTCCTGGGACCATGTGCATACATGGGAATGATGAGGGAATGTGTTGTGTGTGTGAGGGGGGTGTTCTTGACCCCACCTGGCCTGCCTTCCCCCATCCCTACCACCAGAGATTGTGCACGAGGACTTGAAGATGGGGTCAGATGGGGAGAGTGACCAGGCTTCAGCCACATCCTCGGATGAGGTGCAGTCTCCAGTGAGAGTGCGCATGCGCAACCATCCCCCACGCAAGATCTCCACTGAGGTGCTTAACCCCCGTCTTGGTGATGGAGGAGCTGGAAAAGGGGTTGGGTCTGGGGAAGTAGAACTCATGGTCCTGTTTTTCCCTTGTCTTGCCTGCTAGGACATCAACAAGCGCCTGTCACTCCCAGCCGACATCCGGCTGCCCGAGGGCTACCTTGAGAAGCTGACCCTCAATAGCCCCATCTTTGACAAGCCCCTCAGCCGCCGCCTCCGCCGCGTCAGCCTGGTGAGCACCTTCTCTTCCTGCTCTCTCCTCCTCTTGCTCCTCTCCTAATGCCATCCCTTGGGCCTGCTTCAACCTGCCTCCTTCATCCCACAGTCTGAGATCGGCTTTGGGAAACTGGAGACCTACATCAAGTTGGACAAGCTGGGTGAGGTGAGAGACGGCCAAGAGGTCCATGGTGGGGATGGAGGTCAGTAGAAACTCCCTGCAGCCTCATAGCATCTCTCGTCACACTTCCTTACACCCCAGGGTACCTATGCCACCGTCTACAAAGGCAAAAGCAAGCTCACAGACAACCTTGTGGCACTAAAGGAAATCAGACTGGAACATGAAGAGGGGGCACCTTGCACCGCCATCCGGGAAGGTACAGACCCCATCTCATATGGGGGTTATTCCCCATGGCACACAAACATTCCATGGTGAGGATAAAAACTAGAGGTTCTGGGAAACCTTTCTCAATGCTCTGGACTTCCTGAGAATGCCCATCACCCACATATCCAGGTATTAGAGTAACCAGGAATCTGTAAATGAACCAGGGAAGGTGAATGAATTGCAAACCATGGTGCCTGCTTTGGTTCTGAGAGTACCCCTTAAAGTGTTCAGAATAGCACCTGGAATGGATTTGCGTTGTATAGAAAGTAAGCATGAAGACTGGGGATGTGGCTCAAGCGGTAGCGTGCTCGCCTGGCATGCGCGGGGTGCTGGGTTCGATCCTCAGCACCACATACAAATAAAATAAAGATGTTGTGTCCACTGAAAACTAAAAAATAAATATTAAAAAATTCTCCCTCCCCCCCCCTAAAAAAAAAAAGAAAGTAAGAAAGTAAGCATGAAAACTCAGTTTCACACTGTGCTACAGGCCTGTATACTGAGGATTGGAGCAACTCCCCTTCCCAGAAACCAAAATCAGACTGTAAAAACCTAGTATCTTATGAACCTGGTGCAGCAATCCAAGGTTCTTGTTTCGTACATGTCTCTGCGCTTTATTTTCCACATTTGGAACATGGAGGCACCTTCCTGGCATAGGGTGGGTTAGAGCCAGTTGCTGTGAGATGTTACCTCATGGGGAAAGAAGGAAATGCTGGGCTTATCCCTATCTGGTCCATGTCCTCACCTTTGTCCTGAGAATGGGACTCTGACTCTTGCTCCATCTCATTCCCATGCTTCCTGCAGTGTCCCTGCTCAAGGACCTCAAGCATGCCAACATTGTTACACTACATGACATTATCCACACGGAGAAGTCCCTCACCCTTGTCTTTGAGTACCTGGTAAGGTTGGGTGGCAGTGGGTCCTGGAGGGAGGTGGGGAGATGGCCAAGAGCTTCTGGATGTGATGCTGTTCCTGTATTGCCTCTTTTCTCCTCAGGACAAGGACCTGAAGCAGTACCTGGATGACTGTGGGAATGTCATCAACATGCACAACGTGAAAGTGGGTGTGGGGCAAGAAGCAGGGACAGGAGGGGGACTCCACCCACTCACTCCACTGCACCCCCAAAATCTTCCAGAAATGGCCATTCCCATTTGACTTTTTTTGCTGGGAATGCTTGACATTGGGTGCCTGTCCTCTTTTGTTTAACAAAGCTCTGGGCTCAATGTGTTTGGGAGGGAGCAGTTCCTGCCTGCTGGGGGTTGGGCTGGTGGATATCCTTTGACCTCTGCCTGTCATTCCTGGGTTCCCAGCTGTTCCTGTTCCAGCTGCTCCGTGGCCTGGCCTACTGCCACCGGCAGAAGGTGCTACACCGAGACCTCAAGCCCCAGAACCTGCTCATCAACGAGAGGGGAGAACTCAAGCTGGCTGACTTTGGTACCACCAGCCTCCCCCTTCTTCCTCTCTTTCCCGCAGCCTTATTCTCCCACCACTCCCCTTCCCCATGGCCACTTAGTCTCATTTCCCATCAGCCTTTCTAAACTTTGCCTAGGACACCCTCTACCCACTGCCCGTGATCTCCTTATTCCAGCTGCCCCTTCTCTTTGCTGCCCAGGCCTGGCCCGTGCCAAGTCAATCCCAACGAAGACATACTCAAATGAAGTGGTGACACTGTGGTACCGGCCCCCTGACATCCTTCTCGGTTCCACGGACTACTCCACCCAGATTGACATGTGGTGAGGAGAGGTGGAAGTATAGCAGGGCCAGGTGGTGAAGGGGGTGGCTATTGCAGCCACGCCACCCAGCCAACTGCCTCCCTGTTCACTGTGCCCTCCCTGCCCAGGGGTGTGGGCTGTATCTTCTATGAGATGGCCACAGGCCGGCCCCTCTTCCCGGGCTCCACGGTGGAGGAGCAGCTGCACTTCATCTTCCGCATCTTGGGTGAGGAATGCATAGGCCCTAGGAGCTATGGGCACATGAAGGGAGGATATGAGATGTTTGGAATCAAACAACTCCTCCCTGTTAGGAACCCCAACTGAGGAGACATGGCCAGGCATCCTGTCTAATGAGGAGTTCAAGACATACAACTACCCCAAGTACCGAGCTGAGGCCCTTTTGAGCCACGCACCCCGGTGAGGCTGGTGGGTGGGGTGGGCATTAGGGACCAGAGTGTCCAAACTCAATGTAAAACAGATTCCCTTGTCCTTGTGGTAGACTTGATAGCGATGGGGCTGACCTCCTCACCAAGCTGCTACAGGTGAGACCATTTTCCTGGACCAGTCTTAGGGGTGGGGAGGTTCCAGATATGGGGACACAATGACCCCCAGGGGCTCTGAGGCTGGCAGGAAGGAGAGACCTTCTCATTGAAAATACTAATGCACCTACTTCCCCCCAACTCAGTTTGAGGGTCGCAATCGGATCTCCGCAGAGGATGCCATGAAACATCCATTCTTTCTCAGCCTGGGAGAGCGGATCCACAAACTTCCTGACAGTAAGTAGAGTTGGAGAATGGATGAACTGGGGCAGGGATTGTGGGGAACAAGACTCCTTGGGACAGCTGAGCTGGTTGTGAGGGTTCTAGCTGTGCCATCTCTAAAGAGACATCTTTGTTCATACAGTATAATGGGTTGTATTTACTAAAATATTTTTTTGGTTTTCAGTTCCTTTACCTTTCACAAAAATTTTCAAACATACAGTACATAAAAGACATTTCCTTATATATGTGCTAAAAAATGCACAAAGCTTAACTGTACAATGCAGTTAATTTTCACATACTAAGCACACCCATGTAGCCAACACACAAGTCAAGAAATGAAGATAGAAGCTTCCCTTGAGCTCCCTCACATCATCTTGGTTATTCCAGGCCCATTGTTGTTTTTGTTTGTTTGTTTGTTTGTGGTATTGGGGTTGAAACCGTGGGCAATTTGCCACTGAGTTTCATCCTCAGCCCTTTTTAAAATTTTGAGACAGAGTCTCATCAAGTTGCCCAGGCTGACCTTGAACTTATCATCTTCCTGCTTCAACCTCCCAAGTAAGAGTAGCTGAGGTAATCAGCAGGACCATTTTTAATGCCACTTTTTAAAAATAAGAAAATTCATTTAACCCAATAAATGCTTGTTAACCTTTGCTGAGCATGGTAGCGCACCCAACTACTTGGGAGACCGAGGCAAGAAGATGGCAAAATGTTATAAACAATAATAAAAATAAAAAGGGCTGGAGATGTAGCTCAGTAGAGTATTCTTGGTTTCAATCCCCAATACTGCCAAAAAACAAAAACAGAAACAAAAAATATAATATGATGAGTTCACACAAGTACTATAACAATTCATCAACTCAGCTAATGTGGTTTTCTCTACTTCCCTCTGATTATTTTGAATCAAATCCAATCCCATAGATATATATTCATCCTTAAATAATTTGGGCATATTTATCTATGAACAATTTTTTAGAAAATGTTATCTTACCTAAAACAATTGGCCCACTGGGTTAAATCATATATAAAAAATGCAGGACGTTATGGCACACACCTGTAATCCCAGTGGTTACCGAGGCTGAGATAGGAGGATCACAAGTTCAAGGACAGCCTCAGTAAAATAAAAATAAAAAGGTCTGTGAATGTAGCTCAGTGGTAAAGGGTCCCTGAGCTCAATCCCCATTATCAAAATAATGGTTTAAATCAGATTCTAAAATACCATCCATGACCTGGACTTAACAGGTAGTCATTGCAATACCATTATCACTCTTGAAAATAACTTCTTTGTAACATGCAATAATCCACATCCCATATTCTCTAGTTGTAGATGGTTTGTGTGTGGAATTATTTGATGAATGAAAGGCCTCTTGAAAAATAGGCAACTTAGAGCTAGGGTTGTAGCTCAGTGGTTGACCACATGCATGAGGCACTGGATTCTATTCTCAGCACCACCCATACATACATACATACATACATACATACATAAAATATTGTGTCCATCTACAACTAAAATATTTTTTTAAAAATGGGCAACTTGGTCTAATTCCTTCAGTGGGACCATACAGGGGCTGGTCTTGGATGGCCCCATGGGTTATCCCTTACATAGGTGTCTCTTCCACCCACAGCTACTTCCATATTTGCACTAAAGGAGATCCAGCTACAAAAGGAGGCCAATCTTCGGTCCTCATCAATGCCTGACTCAGGTAGGTGTGGCACCTCCCTTGTCCCTGCCCCTGCCCCACCCACCTACCTGCTTGCCCACCAACAGCCATCTGCTCTGCTTTCCCCTGCAGGCAGGCCAGCTTTCCGTGTGGTGGACACCGAGTTCTAAGCCAAGTTCTAAGCCACAGACCGAGGTCCCAGCAGGCAGCGGCTGGAGGGATGCCACACCCCTCACAGGGCAGACCCCAACTGTATCCTCCCTGCTTGCTGCCTGCCTACCTGCCTGAGCCACACTCACCTGCCCACTTGTCCCCTGCCACCTGCCCAAACACCCAACCATTGGCCTGTCAACCCACCCATTGGCCTGTCTGCTGGGTGCTAACAAAGCTCTCATCACTCCTTTGCTTGGTCTGTCTGTCTGTCTCTCTTTCTCTGTCTCGGTAGTTGCCGGCGAACAGCATGGCCGTGCCAGCCTCCCACACTGAGGCCAGGCCTACCCCTCCTCATCATATCCTCTCCCAGGACCACTACCCCATGGCCAGCCAGGGGTCTGGAGCTAGCCCAGGCTGGGGCTCTTGACTCAGACAAGAAGGTGGCGATGCCTTGGGTCTGAGGCATTCTCTACCTGCTTTCCTGCCTGCCCCATCTGCCTCATGTTGTGTGGGCCTTTTTTTTTTGTTTGTTTGTTTGTTTCATTCATTGTTTATTTTTTAATTATTTTAAATGAGGTTTTCATTTTTTTTAAATGCAATATCTCTGTATACAGACTGGCTGGGCCCCACCCCCTGTGTGAGGCCCTCCCACAGTATTTTGTGCAATGAAGCCCCACTCCCAGCCTTTCAGAGAGGCAGGGACACAGCCCCTATTTGGAACCCTGACCATCACCAGACCCTGGGATCGGCTATGGGAAAGCATGCCTCGGCCACTCGCCTTCCTCCCTTGCCTGCCATTCCCAGCTGCAGGGGGATCTGTAAATTGCTGGAGACTCTGGGAGATGGACAAGTTGTGGGGGGAGATCCCACTCTTTCCCTCCTACAGTCCTGTAGCCGGACCTCCTTCCTTCTCAGGGTCTCCCCAGCCCAGCCCAGCCCTCCTGCCCTGTCTCACTCGGTGCTGTTGAGTAGGGGCCCTGCCAGGAAGGAACTGACCAACTTAGCCAGGAGCCATAGTGTGTATACATGCATAAGCAGGGACAGAGGGACACATGGGGGGTTTGTGCCCAGTTGTTGCTCCCTAACCCCTGGGAGGGTGAGACAGGGCAGGGACAGTCTCCAGGGTCATCCCTGGATGGGTGGTTACCTCCCCTTCCTCTACCCTAAGCCCTTGGGGCCCTTAAATGGGGTGGGAGGGCAAGGGTGGGAGCCTTCCTAATGGGATTTGGGGGGTTGGGTTCCCGAATGCACCATAATCGCTGTATGAAATATTAAAAAGTTTAAAGTGAAAAGCCTGATTGCAAATCCCTGTAAAGGGGTGGGGGCTCAAGCTGGGGTGGTTTCTAGAAACTTGGAGAATTCATACCTGGTCCCCATCATCTAGGAGAGCATTGGGAGTAGGCCAGGGACATGGTGTGATTATGAACAAGACCTGATAGATTGTACATATAATGGTGGAACATCCAATTGAAGCAGGAAGGGCAGGCTGAAGAGTGTTGATGGGCTGAGAATCAAGCAGAGAGGAGTTAGATATATCCAGCAATAAGAGCCTGACAGGGTAGAGGCAGGGGCTGTAGAGAAGCTGTTTGAAGGACACTGAAAGCCCCAGGGTGTAGGGATGAAGCAAAGAGGCCCAGTGTGACCACCACATATCTGACCAGGACTGATTGGAGAAGAAATGAGATAAGGTTAGATTTTGGACTTCTGAGTAGGTAGAGGAAGAATCCTTTAATACATGGATTAAGTTCAGGAGTGGGATCACAGAGCTGGAAGTTTTGGATTACTGGTGTCCAAGAAGTAGTGGAAACCATGGGCATGGGTGAGGCGATCTTGGGAAGAGGTCCCAGACTGGGACTTACCCTCATGTGGGGATAGTTGAGGTTTTAATTTACTCAAAAGTTTTTTCTGTCCTGTAAATTCTAGCTCACATGCCCTGAATCAAGAATAGACAACAGGCTGAAGTGGTGAGGTGGGCAGGGCAGGCAAATGCTGCAAGTAATTGTAAGCCTAATTAAGTGGCTTTTTCTTGAAACCCAGTGGTGGTAACCTGAAGACCTCCAATCACACCACTGTGTCCTTGTATGCATTTTGATGGTATTTCAACTTGTAGTTTCATGGTGCCATAGTGGCTGCCATGTCCCCAGAGATGGGAATGCAAGCCTGGAAAACAGGACACCCTGTTTTCTTGTAACAGGGCTGGAAATTTCACAAGCTCCTCAGCAGATTTCCTGTGCTATCCATCTCTTAGGTAGAATCAGAAGATATGGGCCACCTATGGCAGCAAGAGAGGCTGGAAAAATGAGGACTTTGCAAAGGGGGATGAGATTGCCAGGCCAGACATAAGAGAACTGGAATTCACCCAATTGCTCTAGGAATCCGTAGGGTTATTGGTATGAGCAGAATCTGGTTTCGGAAAGGTGAAGAAACCAAGACTAGGGCTGGGGATGTAGCTCAGTGATAGCATGTACCAGGCCCTGGGTTCAACTCCCAGTATCTCAAAAAAAAACAAAAGTCTAGGGCTGGGAAGGAAGGCTTCTTGGATTTACCTGGTTGCCCAGGTAAATGGGAAGGGACAGTTTGCAGAGGGGCAAATTAAGTGAATTTGACAAGATTCAGTTGGGCTTGAAGAGCAGTTCTTTGTCATGTGTCAGATCCAACTCAAATGCCACTTTCTTTGGGGGCCCCAAGTGAAAGAAGTGCTTTTTCCCCTACAGGGCTTACACAACCCTCAGGGTATTGTGACCCCTTATCTGTGGCATGTCTGGTTTGGGGGCTGGAATTATGTATGAGTTACAGAGATTAATCTCTGTCTCACAGAGGTTAACTGAAAATGAAATAAATTATGAGGTTGTGTGTGGGTGAGGAGGATTGAAATTGTGCAAGGAGACAGACATGTATGGATATGGGCCTAGGAATGTGTAAAAGCAAGGTTTTTGCCTGTGGTAAATCGGTAATAGTAGCGAAGGAAGTCACTGAAACAGTCCTGGAATCTTGATGAGCCTGTCTTAGGGGAGTTTGGGACAGCCAGGTGGGGACCGCCAACAGGTAGATAAACATGCAGAGAGCCCCACAGAGAAAAAATTCAATCACCAACCAGTAGAGCTGGGAGCCCTAATAGAAAAAAATGGTAGCATAAACTAGCATAGTGTTTTTCAACCAGGGACAACGCCCACAGGGGACATTTAATAATATCTGGAGGGAGAAATTTGGCTGTCCTGAAGGGTGCCACTGTTATCTAGTAGTAGTGCCAGGGATGTAACTGAACAGCTTGCAAAGTTCCCCACAATGCAGAAATGACAGTAGTGCAGAGGCTGAGAAAGAAACCTGGCCTAGCACAATGCTTCTCAAACTTCAGCCTCAGGATCCCTTTTTTATATTCTTAAAAATATTGAGGACACCTAAAGACCTTTTGTTTAGATCAGGTAGTCTCTGGATATTTCCACAATACACACATGAGAGGAGTGAAAAAGTATTTTGAAAATAGTTAGACTCTGAAACCCCTGAGAGGATTTCCTGGGCAGAAAGCCCTGGAGCACAGTTTGACAATCTCGGGCCTGGTGTTTAAGGTCACACTTCTAGAACCAGATTTCCTGAGTTGGAACTACAACTCCAGCACTTATTAGCTGGGGGACAATGTGTTAACATTTCTGGTCCTCAGTTACCCCCACTGTTGCCCATGGAAGGCAAATAATAGTACCTGCTGCCTGAGGCTACTATTTAAATCCAACAACACACTTAAACTGGGCAGACTACTAGTTATTATTGCTGTGACTCCCAACACACAACAGGAGCCTGGGGCTGACTTGCCTTCATCACTTTTGTCTACCCAATAAATCTAGTTCAGGAAGGGAAAAAAAAATGGCCTGCAGGCCAAGGTGGTTATCTGGAGGAGACCTCTTTTGCATTGGGTCTTGATGGATGAGAAGGGTTGTAGAATGAAAGGAGGGCACTCTGGTCAGGCTAACAAAAGTGCCACTCCCAGGATAGGGGTCCGCAGTACTTAGCAGAGAATCAGCAGAAAAGCTTTGGGGCCTTTGTGATTCCCTGAACACTCCTTAATATGTCCTTGCCCACCATGGGAAACTCAGCCTCCGCCTTCCAGGCAACCTTTTACCCTAACTCAACATGGCGTTAGAATCCCAGAGAGCACTATTGTCTTTCTTAGTTACCAACTGGGGGTTTTACCCTGTGTATGGGTTGCAGAGATCACAGCCCACCGCCCGATGCCCGCCTAGCCCTTCGACGCGTCCGAGCGAGGGGCCCATTTCCAAGATGGCAGGAGCCCCCTGACTGTTTGGGGGGCTCTGCTTCCGTTTCCGGGATCAGAATCCGGAAGTGGCAGTTGAGGGTCCTCTTCCTATCTTCAGTTGCGTTGGCAGTTAGAAGAGGACGGACGGCGATGGCGGCGGTCGCAGCGGACCCGGCCGCAGCTGCCGTCGCGGAGGCCGCTGAAGACAGAGAAATACAGAATGAGGCGATCCCTGGTCTGGACGACCAGTGGCGCCAAATCGAGAATGGCGAGAGTGGGCGAGAACGTCCACTGCGGGCTGGCGAAAGCTGGTGAGGCTGGGTTATAGCGAAGCTTTGGCTGAAGGGATGGCGGGGACCTTGGCAACCGCGGGGGACTTGGAAGCCGATGTCTGTGGAAGAACTGCTGCGGGGAGGGGCCGGTAGGACAGCGGGCGAGAGGGGCGGGGAAGTGCTTGTGAATGAAACGCAACGTCTGGGAAAGAGGCGGGGCCTGTGTGGTGCAGTCTGACGCCTGAGAACAAAATGGGGTTTGTTGTAGTGGAGGCGGGGTCTGAGAGGAAACAGTCATGGGGGTTGGGGCCTGCGTCGTGGAACCTGGAGCCTGGGAAGGAGGCGGGCTTTGTAACGTAAGGCGGGGGCGTGGCCTGCATTACGTAATGCAGCGTCTGCCGCTAGGAGCAGCCTCTTATTGCTCCCAGGCGCCTGCGACTGAAGCGAGCCTTGTGACGTAAGCTGAAGAGCAGAATCGGAGCAAATAGTTGTGGGCCGGGGGAGGGAGCGAGCGCTTACGTGGAAGGAGCCCGGCGCCTGGGAACGAGGCTAGTCTTGTGAGGTGGGCTGAGGGGCGTGGTCTGAGGCCAAGGAAAGACGGTGGAGGGGAGGTTACTAAGGCAGAAAATGGCGCCTGTGAATGGGCAAAGTTTGTGACGTGATGGGGTTTTTCTGGCGGAGGCCTTCCTAGGACGGGAGAAAGTGCAGGTGATTAGCGTTGGAGCGGCCTTCGATGTTAAGTTTGTTTTCTATTTTAGTATTATTTTGCTTTTATAATCAGGAGAAAAACGTCATTTTTAAAAACGGACCTTACCCTGATAAATCGACTTTTTCTACTGATTTTTTTTCCCCTCATCACTGCTGCTTAAAGTTTACTGCTTCTGGGTTTATTTTATTTCTCGCCAAGTTGCATCTCTCTTTTAAATTGTTAAACGCATAAGATCCTATAAAGATTATAGTATAAAATGTTTACACAAGTCAGATTGACGTACATCCTTTTAAAATAAACTGTGTACTCTTCAAAAATATCAAAGTCGTGAAAGATAAAGGCTGAAGAACTGTCCCAGGTTAAAGGAATTAATTCATTTTAGCAAGTCATGATAACTAAATACAACGGATCCTAGAACAGGAAAAATAAATAATTTTAAAAATCGGGTTTTCTCATTTTTTTCTTTCAATGGACCATTCCATGGAGAAATCGGTAACATTTGATTAAAGTTGATAGATTAGATATTAATGTTTCTGTTTCCATTATTGTGATAATTATATTGTGGTTATGAAAGAATATCCGTGTTTTTAGGAAATGCATACTGAAAATTTTAGGGATAAGGAACCATCGTGTAAGCACATTATTCTCAAATGGTTGAAATAATAGCATATGTAAAAATGCATGTACGGGGGGTGGGGGGTGGGAACTGGGGAGATGTTGGTCACAGGAGAAATTTCAAGCTAGACAAGGGGAACACATTTGGGAGGTCTGTTGTACAAATATGGTGATTATAGTTCATAGATATCTATTGTATACATGAAAGTCGCTCAGAATATTTATTAGATGTAATGGATATGTTAATTAGCTTGATTTAGTTATTCCACGGTGTATACATATATTAAAATACCATGCTATACACTAAAAGTACACACAATTTTGTCAATTTTAAAATAAATAAAAATACCAGAAATGATATATAGAAACAACAATTGAGCCAAAAGGTAAAATGTTAGATTGGGGAGTTTGGATGAAGGGCGTATGGGAAGTCTGTATTATTTTTGCCATTTTTCTGAGTTTTTTCAAAGTAAAAAATTAAGAATAAAAATATGTGAATTTTCCACCCAGGTTAAGATTCACAAACACAAAAAAATCCTTTTGTGCCCTTTCCAGATGGAAATTCTTCCTACTCCATGAGAAACTGTTATCTTGAATTTTTTAAAATGCGTTTTTGAATTTTGGATTGAGTCTCTTCATTTTCTTGAATGTTCTCCCATAGGTGTATGCATCCCTAAATAGTATTTGTTGTTTAAACTTTCTCTTTTTATGTATGGAGCATATATATAAAATCACACTTTATATATGAAGTTATATTTTTTAAAGTGTGCATTTCTTTAATTTTTAAAAATATACACAGGAGAAGCCATGTGTTTTACATAGGAATACACACATCACAAAGCATTTCTTATAATTTTCCAAAACTCTTATTATATCAGTCTAAAATTTATAAATTAAATATATCAGATTTTTTTTTAAGTTAAACGAAATCCCTGAAACTACTAGATATGCTTAACTTTTACAGGATGTATGCTGTGAGCCCTTATATCAGACAATACATGGTTATATATAACATTCATGGTGTTAACCTTGATCAGTTGGTTATGGTGGTGTCTGGCAGGTTTTTCTATTCTGAAGACACCATTTTCCTCTTTACATAAATAGTGATTCTTTTTAAAACATACATCATGTCCATCCATTCCCAAAATGTTCCAGCAGCTTCCCATGTTTTGCATTGTAAATGCCAAAATTCTTATAGCAACCTGCAGGCCAGCCATGTTGAATTCCTGTTGTTTAAACACATCAATTCTTAGGGCCTTTTCCAGTGAGGTTTGCCTACTTTAGAGAGTTCTTTAATAAAAGTACTAGTGAAATGTGTATCCCTGTTACTAGGGAAATAAGTTGAGATTCACTAAATTGGCAAAACAGAGCCAAGCAATGTTTTTGTACCATTACATCATAGCTCTCCAAAAAAAAAAAAAAAAGAAAGAAAGAAAGAAAGAAACAGAACATTTTGTATCCCTTTTGGAGATGTTAAAAGGGTCCTCAAGGATTTGGTCTTTGCCCCTTCTGACCTTTATAACGATGTCATGATTATGTCATTGGTAGATAGGACAAGAAATTCTATCATCTTTGCCAATACAGTTTAAAATTATCCCATCAGTAATAGGGTGATAAAAATGTTTTGGAGCCAGGAGGGAGGTGGTGGTTGCACAACATTGTGAATATATTAAATGCCTCTGGATTGTTCAATTTAAGTTAATTTTATATTACGTGTAATTTCACCTCAATATTGGTTCAGTATTGAAGCCAGATTGTCTGATATCATGGGTATTATCAAGAAACATTTTTGCTAAACTACTTAACAATTTTTTTTTAGTTGTAGATGGACAGAATGCCTTTATTTTATTTGTTTAATTTTATGTGGTGCTGAGGATCAAATCCAGTGCCTCACGCATGCTAGGCAAGTGCACTGCTGCTTAGCTACAGCCCCAGTCCCCTAAACTACTTTTTTATTTTTAATTTTTTAGAGAGAGAGAGAGAGAGAGAGAATTTTAATATTTATTTTTTATTTTTTGGCAGATACAACATCTTTGTTTTTTGTATGTGGTGCTGAGGATCGAACCCGGGCTGCACGCACGCCAGACGAGCGCGCTACCGCTTGAGTCACATCCCCAGCCCCCAAAACTACTTTTTTAATGCTTATTTATTTAGATAAGAGCAAAGCTTCTAGATGTTCTTTAATTTCCCTTCCATTTATAGGGTTTGAGTCAGTATTTATATCTGCATCATTTTAAGACTAAATTCAAATATAATAGTATAGTTTCCTTGGAATTTTTAATTTTTATTTTTGATGATGAACCTTCTACAAACATGATTAAATCAGAGTTAACTGAGGGAGTCTCTTGCATGTCTGCAGCGGTTCATAGCTTCCTAACAAAGGTAAGCAATCACAGGGTTCACCTTGTCCAGGTGAAAGAAGGGGAGGGTGGCTGGGTTCAGAGTGTTGCAGCAATGGATAGTGATTTATGAAGGGACAACAACAATTTCTTAGAGGGTTATACTTAGAAATGTTGGAAAGATATTTATAGTAGTGTATCTCATTCTATATAATTAACTGTAATTACCTAGGAAGATAAGCTTTCTTTTTGTTGTATCACTTTGTAACATACTAAGTTGGAAAATGAGGACTTTTATATCAATTTCAAGTTAATTAAAATTTGGAGAATTTTAGATGAACATGATGATTCCTGTTGTCCTTTTAAATGGGTGATGAGACAGATCTTTTTTGTTACCTTCCAAAGACAGTTTAGTCATTAAAGAACATTTTAAACAATAACATTTTTCTGAAATTGGGAAAGACATCAAAAATAGTTAGAAAAGATATAGTTGGGCATGGTGGCACACATCTGTAATCCAAGCAATTTAGGAGGCTGGGGCAGGAGGATTGCAAGCTCAAGGGGCAGCTTCAGCAACTTAGTGAAGCCTTAAACAACTCAGCAAGACCCTGTCTCAAATAAAATACAAAAAAGGGCTGGGGATGTGGCTACAAAGAATGATTTTTAATGTTAATTTTTGTTAAAATTCTGTTTTTAAAAAAGAAGTTGATTATTTCCTCCTTTTGCAGTAAAGTTATCACTAAACATAAATTAGCTTTCCTAAATAAGTGAATTTCATAGACTGACTATGGAGGCAAGTAAATTCCCAAAGGGGGAATGAAGGTGTCTGTGGTGCAAGATAGGGTGGGAGATGGGGGGCTCTGTGGAAGGAGGCTATATTTCCCAGAATGAGTGACCTAGCAGGGTCTGCGGGTGGTCAGTTCACCAAAAAAAGAAAAAAAAAAAAAGGCTTTGCAGAAATGTTTGCCTATTCAGGTGAGTTGTCACTATTCCAAGTTTTTCTTTTTGTTTTTTATTTTATTTATTTTGGTGCCAGGGATTGAACACAAAGGTGCTTAACCCACCGAGCCACATCCCCAACCCTTTTTTCAAAAAAAACTTTATTTTGAGAAAGAGTCTTGCTAGGTTGCTTAGGGCCTCACTAAGTTGCTGAGGATGGTTTTGAACTTGTGATCCTTCTGCCTCAAGCTCCTGAGCTGCTGGGATTACAGGTGTGCACCACTCTGCCCGACTCATTGTGACTTTAAATTGTACATTAATTGCCTAGCATGAAGGCATGCACCTGTAATCCCAGCTACTTGGGAGGTTGAGGCAGGAAGATCACAAATGTGAAGCCAGTCTTGGCAATTTAGTGAAACCCTGTCTCAAAATAAAAAAGGGTTGGGGATGTAGCTCAGTAGTAGAGCACCCCTGGGCCCAGCTACTATTTCAAGTTGTTGTTGTTGTTGTTTTGTCCCTTCATCCCCACACCTCTCTTGTCAAGGGAAAATTAACATGTTGAAGACTCACTTTTGAGCTGAGGGTGTAACTTAGTGGCAGAGAACCTGCTTAGTATGCATGAGACCCTGGGTTCAATGCTCAGCACCAAAAACAAATGAACAAAAAAATAATCACATTTATGAGGAAAAACAACTAACACAATGTGATGTGTGTGTGTGTGTGCACACACATGTATTATCATTTTTGGCCATTTTCTTAAAAAGTGAGGCTATTAAATATTTGAGACAGCCTTTTATATGTTGAAAATTAATAGCAGGGACTCAGGCTGAGGGAAGAAGATTTCAAGTTTGAGGCTAGCCTCAGCAATGTAGTGAGATTCTGTCTAAAAAAAAATAGGGGGGCTGGGCAAGTGGCTCAATGACAAAACACCCCTGGGTTCAAACCCCAGTACCAAAAAAAGAAAAAAAATCATACCAAAGTAGGGGTATATATGATATGTGGGAGTCTGTAAGCTTTTATGTTCAAGCCCTGGAATCAGAATAATAACAGTCATCATATATTTAACATTTAATATACATCGAGTATTTTTCCAGATTTTACAATTTCTCAAAATTTTGCAGGAAGATTTCAGCACGGCCCTAAATGTTTATCCTTGGAGTGCATATAAGTTTCTCATTTAAAAGAGGCATTTGAATTGTACATAAAGAAATGGTTAAGATGGTTAACTCTGTGTGTGTGTGTGTGTGTGTGTGTGTGTGTGTGTGTGTGTTACTGGGAATTGAAGATGTTGGATTTTTTCTGTTACATGGGTTCTCTTTAACCACTATTTTTGTTTTGTTTTGTTTTTGATACTGGGGATTGAACCCAGGGGTGCTTTACCACCGAGCCATATCCCCAGCCCTTTAAGAAAAATTTTTTTTTAGTTATAGATGAACACAATACCTTTATTTATTTTTCTTTTTATGTGGTGCTGAGGATTGAACCCAGTACCTCACATGTGCTAGGCAAGTGCTCTACCACTGACCCACAATCCCATCCCCTCCAGCTCTTTTTATATTTTATTTTGAGACAGGGTCACACTAAGTTGCTTAGGGCCTTGCTAAGTTGCTGAGGCTGGCTTTGAACTCACCGTTCTCCTGCCTCAGCCTCCTGTGTTGCTGGGATTATAGGTGTGTGCCACCACACCAGGCTTTTTAACCACAATTTTAAAAAGAAGACTAGTTATAAATGCAAAATTTTATTATAAAGCTAGTAATCATTATATATTATATAAATATGTCAGTCATAAAGAAAGATGTGTAAATATTGGGGCTGGGATTGTGGCTCCGTGGTACAGCACTTGCCTAGCACATGTGAGGCACTGGATTCAATCCTCAACACCACATAAAAATAAATAATAAATAAAAGATGTACTCATCTATAACTAAAAAAAATTAAAATGTATAAATATTATGTCTCAATAAAGTTGAACAATAGCTGTAAATGTATATTAATAAAATTTATCATTTTGCCTCTGGGGAAAAAAGCCAAAATAAATCTTATACATGATCCTCCACAGACCTAATACATGAAAAATGACGATATGCCAAAAACAACCTTATAATTATATTTAGCACTTTAAATTCTTTGCAGTTTCTGAGCACATTTTCAAAATTAGTCAAATCCATTTCTTAGCTGAAGAATTTTGCTTCCATTGATCTAGCCTTTTAAAAATACTATATACTCAACATTAGCTGCAAACTATTTATTTTGAGCCTAATGTTACAGTGTTATCTCTTGTGACTAATACAAATTACCCATCTTTTATTCTATAATAAAACCTCATGTTTCTCAGCACTGTGGTTGTTTTTTGTTTGTTTATTTGACATTATTGAGCAGTTTTAGTCTTTAATTAAAGATCTCATTCAGTGTCCTAAGAAGATGGCTAATCTAATATCCAAATCTGAGTTTTACTGAATAAATTTTGCTTTTTACTTTTTTATATAATCTTTTTTAAAATATATTTTTAGTTGTAGTTGGACACAATACCTTTATTTTATTTATTTATTTTTATGCAGTGCTGAGGATCGAACCCAGCACCTTGCATGTGCTAGGCGAGCACTCTACTGCTGAGCCATAACCCCAGCCCTTGCTTTTTTTTACTTTTTATATACTGCTGAAACTTTTCATCTTGAATTTTAATGTGTTGATAGTTTAAATTTGCTAGCCATGGGAAGTTGTACAGCTAACCCCCAGATAATCACATTATACCCTTGTTTCTTCTCTGGGCACCAGGTTCCTTGTAGAGCAACGCTGGTATAAACAGTGGGAGGTGTACGTGCAGGGAGGGGACCAGGACGCCAGCACCTTTCCTGGCTGCATCAATAATGCTGAGCTCTTTGAAGGTACCAGGCCCCTGCCTATCCCCTCCCTCTTAACCTTGCCCTGGAGTTCCTATTCCCTCTGTCCCTACGGATGATTGTTGGCCCATTCTCTGCTAGGTCATTGCTGGGTTGGCCAGAGTTATTAGTTCTTGCCTGATTCACCCCTTTGCCTCATACCCTCACCTCACCCTACAGATCAGATAAACTGGCGCCTCAAAGAGGGACTGGTGGAGGGTGAGGATTATGTGCTGCTTCCAGCAGCTGCCTGGCATTGCCTGGTCAGCTGGTATGGCATAGAGCATGGCCAGCCACCTATTGAACGCAAGGTATAGTGGGTAGGGGAGGGTGTTGGGTGGGGTAGATTCCCTGGGAGGTTGGGTGGGAGGAAAGCCTTGTAGGCCCAGGATGGGTCCAGACCCATGTGCCCATGTGGCTCCATATCTACTGGGTGGATGCATCTGTGTCTGCCTCTCTACCCTTACAGGTCATAGAGCTGCCCAACATGCAGAAGGTGGAAGTGTATCCAATAGAGCTGCTGCTTGTCCAGCACAGTGACATGGACACAGCTCTCACTGCTCAGTTCAGCCACTCTGATTCTGTGGGTGAGTCTGAGGGTCATGGGATGAGCTGGAGTTCCTAGCTATGGGTCACAGTTAATTGAATCAAGGATGCATGGGATTAGGCTTTTGCCAACTGAGAAGGCACCAGTCAGACCACTGAGGACCAAGAAAGCATTGGCCAAGGTGGGTGGAAGCCCTGGGGGCTGTCTGCTGGAGTCCTGATGGTATGTGAACTGCATTCCATTGGCTTGGATGGTGTTGCTGAGGATATTTGCTGGGAGTTTCATGTCCTGAATGTGGGTCAGTCATTTGGAGATTGATTGGGGCACAAGGTATTGACCAAGTCTGTGAAGTCAGTGGGGATGGGTCAGGATTGCCAAGATGGGTTGATTATCGTGGGACTTTGAAGATCTTGAATATGCTTCATTTTCCTCCACAGACCTAATATTGCGCACAGCTCGGGAGCAATTTCTGGTGGAACCCCAGGAAGACACACGCCTTTGGATCAAGAATGCCGAAGGCTCTTTGGATCGCTTGTGCAACACACATATTACGCTGCTTGATGCTGCCATTGAGACTGGGCAGGTAAGAGTAGGAAGCTTTTCAGCTCAGGTGGTCTGCCACATGGACTCACCTGATAGTGGTCAGACCCAGGTTGGGTAGGAGCTGGGTGCCCACAAGGCCCTCCATTAATGTCTTTCCTTGTTTACTTTATCCTCCTATCCAGTTGGTCATCATGGAGACCCGAAACAAAGATGGCACTTGGCCCAGCGCACAGCTACGTGTCATGTGAGCTCTTGGGGTGTCTAGTCTAGAGAAGGGGCATCACACAATAAGCAGACTGACTGAACCTATGAGTACAGTGCACCCACATGTAGTAGACCCTGAGCTGATAGCATTTCTCATTCAATCCCAGGAACAGTGTGTCGGAAGAGGATGAGGACTTCCAGGGCCAGCCTGGCATCTGTGGCCTCACCAATCTGGGCAACACGTGCTTCATGAACTCGGCCCTGCAGGTTGGGCCATTAGAGCTGTGTCTGGCATAACCCCAGGGGTGGGCTTCAAGAGCTGGGGATTGGGGACAGAGCTAGGGCAGGGGGAACTGCAGGGCAAGGGGTCAAGTTGGAAGCTAAGGCCCCAGGAGTCTGAAATGACATGCTCACATTTGCTCTAAAATATCAATACCTTCTCCCTCTACATGCTCTGTGCTCTTCTTTTTTTTTCAGTATTTTTTTTTAGTTGTAGATGGACACAATACCTTTATTTTATTTCTTTATTTTTATGTGGTGCTAAGGATGGAACCCAGTGCCTCACATGTGCTAGGCAAGCGCTCTATCACTGAGCTTCAACCCCAGCCCTGCTTCTTCTTTTCTTCTCAACTTTGCTACCACTTTCATCCTTCTCCGAAAATACTATGATCTCCCCATGACTTGCCTGCTCCCCCTTGTCCCCTTCTTTTCCCCTTGCCTCCCTTGTTTTTCCTTTTTATTCCTTCCTGGCTTTCTTTTCTCTGTCCTCATTTGGGAAACCTTCTTTCTCCTCTTCTCTGCCTTATTCACCTAAACCCTCCCCCACAGTGTCTCAGCAATGTGCCACAGCTCACGGAGTACTTCCTCAACAACCGCTACCTAGAGGAGCTCAACTTCCGAAACCCATTGGGCATGAAGGGTGAGCTCGCAGAGGCCTATGCAGACCTGGTAAAGCAGGCATGGTCCGGCTACCATCGTTCCATCGTGCCCAATGTGTTCAAGGTATTATTTCTGGTACCTCACTTTATCTTGCCTCTTATGACTCCTTCATTCCCTCTTAACTCTGACTACACTACCTATCTTTTCAGAACAAGGTTGGCCATTTTGCAACCCAGTTTCTGGGCTATCAGCAACATGACTCACAGGAGCTGCTGTCGTTTCTTCTGGATGGGCTTCATGAAGACCTCAATCGGGTCAAGAAGAAGGAATATGTCGAGTTGTGTGATGCAGCTGGACGGCCAGATCAGGTAAGATGCTCCTGAAAGTATTCATCCTGAAAGTCCTATTAAAACCACTTAGGCCACTGCCTTTTAAGTTCCTTTACCCTGACTTTACCTTTAGCCTCACTCCTAGGTTTACCTCTGTTCCCACCCCCAACTTAGAATTAACCCCTGCCAGGTTCCTGCCCCAAACAGTGAACATGGTTCCAGATATTCCTACCTGGAACTCTACCACTGGACTTGAGTGCTTACCCTTAACCCTGCACAAATACATCTCCAAATTCTGGTTTCCCCCTGCCCTGGGCAAGCTTCACACCCACCATGACACTTTCAACAGGAGGTTGCTCAGGAGGCCTGGCAGAACCACAAACGGCGGAATGATTCTGTGATCGTGGACACTTTCCATGGCCTCTTCAAGTCCACACTGGTGTGCCCTGATTGTGGCAACGTGTCTGTGACCTTTGACCCCTTCTGCTACCTCAGCGTCCCACTGCCTGTCTGCCATAAGAGGGTCCTGGAAGTTTTCTTTGTCCCCATGGATCCCCGCCGCAAGCCAGAGCAGGTGTGTTGGGGGATGGGGACATAACAAGGGACGTGTAATCAAAGTGTGATTACTTTGCCACACCTCAAGGCTTCTTTTACTCACCATAAGCCCTTTTGATCTTTTTATGGATGCTATTTCTCTCTCAGCATAGAGTTGTGGTCCCCAAGAAAGGGAATATCTCGGATCTGTGTGTGGCTCTGTCCAAACACACAGGTATAGCGCCAGACAAGGTAAGATTCTACAGGGGAAGGTTGGGTAGGATTCAGGGGCAAGGAGGCAGAAAGCCTTAGGAGCCTTGCAGACTGATCAGACCCCCCAATCTCATTCCCAGATGATAGTGGCAGATGTCTTCAGTCACCGCTTCTATAAGCTCTATCAGTTGGAGGATCCTTTGAGTGGCATCTTGGACCGTGATGATATCTTTGTGTGAGTAAGGAGGTGATGAGGAGACAGTACTTCCTCAGGAGGCTGGTCCTCTTTCTTTCTTTTTTTTTTTCTCCTCCTGGGGATTGATCCCAAGGGTCTCATAAGCATGCTAGGCAATTGTTCTATGACTGAAGTATACCCCCAGCTCTACTTCCTTTTTTATGATTCAGCCTTAACCCTTCCTCTTTGCCATATGCAGAACTGTGGCAAGGAGTGTCACCTCCTCATTAGGGGAGGGAAGCTACTTTTCTTATTTCATTCAGTACTTCCTAGGCCCCTCCTATGTTCTAGACTATCATAGTCGTCAAAACAAAAATGCAGTTTTGAAATATGAAACTCTAAGATACTTTCTGAAAGTAAGAGCATTCAGAACAATTTTGAACCTTTTTTTGTGGTGCTGGGGGTTGAATGCTGGGCCTTGCAAATGCTAGGCAACTAAGTGCTTTACAACTGAGCCACATCCCCAGCTCAGTACAAGTACTTTTTATTTAATTAATTTTATTTCTTGCATTGCTAGGGATAGAACCCAGGGCCTTACACATACTAGGATTCTACGGGGGAAGGCCGAGTAGGATTCAGGGGCAAGGAGGCAGAAAGCCTTAGGAGCCTATAGACTGATCAGCCCCCCACTCTCATTCCCAGCACTTTAGTGCTGAGCTATATATTCAGTCCCAGAATAATTTTTAAACATTTAGGCAACTAAACACTAAAATGGGGAGTGCTTTCTGAGTAGAAAAGTTCTTTGCATAGCAATCAGTTTCTTTAAAAAAGAAAGTGGAGGGCTGGGGCTGTAGCTCAGTGGTAGAGCTCTTGCCTCGCACGTGTGAGGCACTGGGTTTAATCCTCAGCACCACATTAAAAAAAGAATTAAAAAAAAGAAAATGGTTTTTATTTACTTATTTATTATTATTTCAGTACTGGGGATTGAATCTAGAGACACTTTACCACTAAGCCACATCCCCAACCCTTTTTATTTTTGAGACAGGGTCTCACTAAGTTGCTTAGGGTCTTGCTAAGTTGCTGAGGCTGGCCTTGAACTTGTGATCCTTCTGTCTCAGCCTCCCCAGTTTCTGGGATTATAAAAATTTGTTTTTAAATCCTTTGTCACTAAAATTTTTTAGTAACCCCCTCAGCACTCTGATATTACCAAAGTACTTTCTAAAACAGAATATAAAGTACAGTGTAAGTCATCTGACAGCTTGTAAAGCACAAAATATTTGACATCTTTTTCAGACCCTTTAAAAATAGTTTTAGATTGTGAGGGATGAGTGTGTGGAGCAACTGGGACAGAGTCAGGGAGTCTTTTTGGGGGATTCCCTGATAGCATATAACCTAATGTTCACTCCCGACAGATATGAGGTGTCAGGTCGGATTGAGGCCATTGAGGGCTCAAGAGATGACATTGTGGTTCCTGTCTACCTGCGGGAGCGCACTCCAGCCCGAGACTACAACAACTCCTACTATGGTCTGATACTTTTCGGGCACCCCCTCCTGGTATCAGTGCCCCGAGACCGGTTCTCCTGGGAGGGCCTATATAACATCCTGATGTACCGGCTTTCGTAAGTGACACCTTCCAGGGGCAAGGGGAAGTTGGGGTCTGAATTCAGATCCAGGTGTTCAGCTGCTTATTTGATACTTTCCTTTCAACAACCAAAAGATAGTTCAAACTTAGCATGGCTATATAAGAACTTGTAAGTTTTTTAGTTTCATTAGACCTCTGGTTTTGCTACTGCCTCTTTTAGGTATTGGAAATACAGAGGCAAATAAGACTCATAATGTAGAGACAACTTCATCTTAAAATTTGTCTCATCCTTGAAGGGACTTGGCTGTGTTTTTATTGGTAGATTTTCATTATATCTAAAATCTACCATCCTTGCCATGGCAAATAAAGCAAAGCATTGTCTGCATTGATCTTCCCTTCATTTTATAGAAGTCTGCCCCTCAGAGGCTTCCCTGAGGGGAGTTCACAACTGGTTGTGTCTGTTTACTGGTGGCTTTTTAGAGTTAACATTCCATTCCTGACTGTAGCATATGAGCCTACATTCTCAGGCCACTATTCGGGTCCCTAGCATTTATGTCATCTCTGTGCATTTATGTCACCACCTCACACCTTCCAGGCTTATAATCAAGAGCTGTTTATGTGAGGGCTTAGCAATGGCTTCCCCTCCATGATTACCGAAGTAAAACCCTGGGCTCTGCCCCCACTGTCCTTGTGCCCCTGCCTTGGGAATATCTTCTGTTCTGTTACAGACGCTATGTAACCAAACCCAGCTCAGATGAAGAGGATGATGGAGATGACAAAGGTAAGGGAGAGAGGTTCAACAAGGATGAGGGATCTACACATTGCGTTCCATGGCCTAAGTGGGGGAGAAGGGTTGAGGGTCAGTGGGTGGAGAATTGGGAACAGATGTGACCCACTCAGTGTTCATCAGTATATGCATTTCAATTCAGTCTCTGGAACTCACACAATCCTATCTCTGATATCCCCCCTCATTCTAGGCGAGGATGAAGACAGTGATGAAGAAGAAAAAGAGGAAATGCCTGGGCCCTCCACCAGGGGCAGCCTTCGAGACTCTGAGCGAGAACAGGCTGGGCCTAGCTCTGGGGTCACCAGGAGGTGCCCATTCCTCTTGGACAATTGCCTTCGGACATCTCAGTGGCCCCCAAGGCGACGGCGTAAGCAACTGTTCACCCTGCAGACAGTGAACTCCAACGGAACCAGTGACCGCACAACCTCCCCTGAAGAAGTGCAAAGTATGTCCTTTGGCTGCAAGCTAGGGATGGAGCAGCAGGAGGTGGGATTTTGTAGCAGCAATAGCTGTGACCACCTCCTCTTTGCCCCCAGCCCAGCCATACATTGCCATGGACTGGGAGCCAGAGATGAAGAGGCGCTACTATGATGAGGTGGAGGCTGAGGTAAATGGGATACCAGGGATGGGGGGCACTTGCAGCTTGCACTCCTCAACCCTTCCCTTTCCAACTTCTCCAGCCAGCAATAGAACCAAAAAATATAGGCCCAGAGCTGGCCCGGCCATGGCATCTTGACATTCTTTGAGAGCTCCAAGGCCTCAGGTTCCTAGCTTTCAAGTTTGACCCACTTGGCACATGGCTTCCACATGGCTCCTTGTCTCTCCACTCTTCCTTATACTTGGTCCTGTGACCGTGTATTCACCCACCCTAGGGCTACGTGAAGCATGACTGCGTTGGGTACATGCTGAAGAAGGCTCCAGTGCAGCTGCAGGAGTGCATTGAGCTATTCACTACTGTGGAGACCCTGGAGAAAGAAAACCCCTGGTAAGGGCCCAGGAAGGGGCCTGGAAGGGCTCTGTGGGGTGATACTACCTACCCAGGTGCCTGTTACCTTTCTAAGTATATCTCCTTCCAGTCGGCCCTGCACTCAAACCCTTCCTGCTACACTGGCCACCATCACCCCATATCTTAGAGCCTTTGCCTGGTCTGTTCCTGCTCTCCAGAATGGTCTTCCCCTGTTACCTACATACTTAGGTCTCTAATCATATGTGACCTCCTCAGAGACACCTCCTCTTACTACCCTGTTAAAAGTCACCTTCTGGGGCTGGGGCTGTACCTCAGTGTGAGGCACTGGGTTCAATCCTTAGCACCACATAAATAAATAAAATAAAAGCATGCTTACTGTCATTCTACAACAACAACAAAGTCATCTTCTCCCACCCTTGCCTCCATTTTCTGTCTCTGCTCTTTTCCTTCTAGCTAAGGTTTTCTTTCTAGATCAGTTATGCCACTTGAAGTCATGTCCTATAGCCCTGTTTGTATGCTTCATCTTCTCTGTTAGAGAGTAAACTCCTTGAGCTGTGTGTGGTGGTGCACACCTGTTATCCCAGTGACTTGGGAGGCTGAGGCAGGAGGATTGCAAGTTTGAGGTCAGCTTCAGCAACTTAGTGAGACCCTGTCTAAAAAACAAAAAAAGGACTGGATGTTGGTTAGTGGTAAAGTGCCCCTGGGTTCAATCCTCAGTACCAAAAGAAAAAAAAGAGAAAACTCTTGAGGGTGAAGACTTCTAAATTAGTTCTCGGCATCTCTTTTGCTGCTTACAAGCAAGTTGGACATTTGATAGATGCTCAGTAGATAGTTGCAGAATGAACAGAGTGAAAGAGAACCAAAATTCTAAAGCCAGTCTCAAAAACAAGAGCAGGGGCTAGGGTTATAGCTCAGTGGTAGAGCACATGCTTTGCATATGTGAGGCCCTGGGTTTAATCCCCAGCACATGCACACAAAAAATACAAAAAAAAAAAAATAGGACCAGAGGATTAAACATTAGGCAATTGCTAAATATTTGCTGAAGGAAGGAGTGGCTAAAATATGAAAAGAGAAAAGCAGACAAATGAAAGGCTGGCTCCAAAATAAGACTAGCATCTCATGGGCCAGGAGTCACACAAAAATACAAAAGCATATTGGAAAGGCAGCTGACAAGGTTCCAACAAGTAAACAAAAGAATTTTAATGAGAGCAAACCAGAGTACCAGGTAGATTAAAAGTCAAAGCATCATTTAAAAAAATAAAAGAATATCACTGTGGGCCAGACAAGGCACTTGAAAGACAGACAGTACACAGGCCATATAGTAGGTGCTCAGAAGGTGTTCCTTGACCTGACTTGGTTCTTTCTATAGGTACTGCTCCTCCTGCAAACAGCACCAGCTGGCCACCAAGAAACTGGACCTGTGGATGCTGCCTGAGATTCTCATCATCCACCTGAAGCGCTTTTCCTTTTCAAAGTTTTCCCGTGAGAAGCTGGATACTCTCGTGCAATTTCCTATCCGGTCAGAGGCCAGAGGGAGGATGGCTAGGGGAAGGCAGGGCAGTGTGTTGGAGGGAAGCCTAGTGTTAACCATTGTCTCCTTACCCACAGGGATCTGGACTTCTCCGAGTTTGTCATCAAACCACAGAACGAGTCGGCTCCAGAGCTGTACAAATATGATCTCATTGCAGTTTCCAACCATTATGGGGGCATGCGCGATGGACACTGTACGTTTTACGTGCAGGGCTATGGGCAGGGACATGGCCTGAGGGGGGTACTGGACTAAGGGGGTTAGGATGTCCCCAGTGGTGACTAGGTATGTGGGCCAGGGGCAATGTTATCAAGGTGGGAGGAGGAGGATGGGTGAGAATGCCTTCCTGTCCCTTTCAGATACAACATTTGCCTGCAACAAAGACAGTGGCCAGTGGCACTACTTTGATGACAACAGTGTGTCACCTGTGAATGAGAATCAGATTGAGGTGGGACATTCATCCTCTTTATACCCCTTCTCCTGACTCCACCCTCCTCCTCTTGCCCGACATCCACACTGACTTGTGTCTTCTCCCTACAGTCTAAGGCAGCCTACGTCCTGTTCTACCAACGCCAGGATGTGGCACGCCGCCAGTCCCAGCCTGGCTCATCTGGCTCTTCAGTCTCCACCACTTGCAGTTCCCCACCCAACCCTGAGTTCATGGATGTTAACTGAGCAGCCCTGGAGCTCACCACAGGGAAGGAAGCCCTGTCTGCCACCCTACTTCTTGTGTCCACCCCACTCTTACCCGTGTTCGGTGCCCCCCCCAGGCATTGCAGGCTTAGACGTGGCTACTGTTTTCCTGTGCTGCTGTATTTCTCTTGCCTGGAAAGAAGAGGCCCTGTGCCCCCGGCAGTGTGCCCTGCCTGTGTGTGCCCGTAGAGCAGTGACCTTCCCTTCTAGTCTTATTTATGGTGTCCCCTCCCCTCTTTCCCCACCCGTGAGTGTTCTTAGTGGCCAATGATGGGGGTTCACCTGAACACAGAGTGTATTTTCTTATTGAGACCCTGTACCTTTCTCTGTGTGTGTCAAATACATAAAGCTCCAGTCTGTTCCTTACTAGGCAGCGTGGTTTATTCTCCCCATGTATGTACTTGGCACCCATTTTAGGCCTAAGTTCTTTGTGCTTATTGAATGCCATGTGTGGTGTGTGGTGGATGCTACTGAGTGCTCATCAAGCAACAGCTGTGTGCCATGTGTTACCTTCAAAGTGCTTTTATAGCACCGTCTGAGTGCCAGGCACTATTTCAAGCACCAACCCTATGCCTAGTTTTTTCCAAAGCCTTTTACAAATACCAATTCAATCCTCACATCTCTGGGGAGTTGTCATCTCTAGTTTCAGATGGGAAAACAGGTACAGAAGTCAAGGAATGCCTCTGGTTTGGTCTAGAGGTCAGTGTATCTCATTGGTCACACTGGAGATGATCCCTGGAGGGAATATTTGGCCTGCTTGGACCCAGAGCTGCACTAACAGCTCTTGTGCAAAGGGTACACCTGGAAGAGACAGGCAACCCTGTGGGCACACATGTTGTTTTAGGACATAAAGATTGCTCACCAGGCCACCTCTCAGAGGTCTAAGAGGTATTAGTCCCCGTGAGGAGATGCCTGCAGAGGTGGGATATTGACCTGGCCAGACCCCTACCTGATAGGACAAATGTGTTTGTGTTGCCTCTACATTGACCCCTTCTCCCACCAGAAAGGTCCCCCACCCTCCCCAGAGAAGAGTGAGATGGGCGTGCCTGCCACAGAAGAACACAGAGTGTAAGCATTTCCTGACAAACCTCTCCCAGAGGAGCCAACTGTCACATGTGAGAAACTAGGCTCCTGTGGGAACAGCTGTGGGGTGGAGTAGAGAGGGCAAGTGTATGGCCTCTGGACATAAATAAGTCACCCAGCCCTTCACTTGGTGGATTCCTGCTCAGTGGCAGCTGAGGGAACATTCCCACAACATTCCCTCCAGCCTGATACCTTTGCACTGGGTCTGGTAGGACCCACTGGGAAGGCTACTCAGTCCAGCATTGCCACCCACAAGCCTCCCAGCCATTCCATTGACAAAGGCAGGAATCAAAGTGGTTGATGTGAGAAACTCAGCTCAAACTGACTTAAGCAAAAGCAAGAAGAGAGATACTGGTTACAGGTACAACTGGATCCAGGCATTCAAAGGCTGTTACTGACTTCTCACAGAGACCACATAATTTAATCACTATACCAATCCCTTTTTGTAGATGAGAAAGCAAGCATAAAGAGCTGGCACAGAGGCTGGGGATGTGGCTCAGTGACAGAGCATTTGTCTAGATCATGTGTAAGCCCTGGGTTTGATCCCCAGCTCTGAGAAAAAATGGCATTGGCCCAGAATGGGCTATACAGGAATGCCTCATTATCAATCCCTGACAAAGCTCAGCTAAAACAAGCTATTTAAGAGACCTGATCCAACCAAAGACATCTTGAAACAAGACAATATGTGTAAGACTAAGGAGAAATAAGGCACAGTTACTCAAAGAGTCCTCACTTTTTAAATTTTTTTTTTGTACTGGGAATTGAACCCAGGGGTACTTAATGACTGAGCCACATCCCCAGCCCCCTCTCTTTTTTATTTTTTGGTACCAAGGATTGAACTCGGTGGCACTCACCCACTGAGCCACATCCACACCCTATTTTGTATTTTATTTAGAGACAGGGTCTCACTGAGTTGCTTAGCACTTAGCTTTTGCTGAGGCTGGCTTTGAACTTGTGATCATCCTGCCTTAAACCTCCCAAGCTGCTGGGATTACAGGTGTGTGCCACCACGCCCAGCCCCAGCCCTTTTTAAAAAATGTTTTAATTTGATACAGGGTGTCCCTAAGTCCTTAGGGCCTTTTTAAATTGCTGAGGCTAGCCTTGAACTTGGAATCCTCCTGCATCAGCCTCCAGCCTCGGTGGGATTACAGGTGTGCACCACTGTCCCCAATTGAGATTCCTCATTTTAGACTAATCAACTATCAATGTAGGACATTTGCCATGATTATAGAAATAAAAATGATTAAAAGTAAATAAGGAATTTATATTTGGGGTGTACATAGGGTTACTGGGGATTGAACCCAGGGGTACTTATTGTTGTTTTTTTTTTATTTTTTTTTAATTTTTTATAATTTTTTTATTATTTATTTTTTAGTTATTGGCGGACACAACATCTTTGTTTGTATGTGGTGTTGAGGATCGAACTCGGGCCGCACGCATGCTAGGCGAGCGCGCTACCACCTGAGCCACATCCCCAGCCCTATTTTGTATTTTATTTAGAGACAGGGTCTCATTGAGTTGCTTAGTGCCTCGCCATTGCTGAGGCTGGCTTTGAACTCATGATCCTCCTGCCTCAGCTTCCCAAGCCACTGGGATTACAGACATGCACCACTGGGCCCAGCTCCTTTTTATTTTTATTTTTTAGTTGTAAGTGGACACAATACCTTTATTTTATTTTTATGTGGTGCTAAGGATCAAACCCAGTGCCTCACACATGCTAGGTGAGTATGTGTGAGCCACACATACTCTGAGCCACAACCCCAGCCCTCCTTTTTATTTTTTGAGATAGGATTTCACTAAACTGCTGAGGGTAGCCTCGAGTTTGAGATCCCCTTTTCTCAATCTCTAATTCAGTGGGATTACAAGTGTGCACCACAATTCCTGGCAGGAATTTACAACTTTTAAAAATAAAAATGACCCACCGACTTGAGAGGCTAAGGGAGGAGGATTGCAAGTTCAATTCTAGCCTCAGCAATTTAGCAAGGCCCTGTCTCAAAAAATAAGGACCAGGGGTGTAGCTCAGTGGTAAAACACCCCTGGGTTCAATTCCTAGTACCCTCCAAAAAGTAAAAAGTTGAGAAAGAATGAAGTAGAAGTGATAGAGCTGAAATAGATTAAATCTAAGAAGTCAGTGGATGAGTTAATAACATCAGATATACTGAAGAGAATTTATATGAATTGGAATACAGGTTAAAGTGTATTATGCCAGGCACAGTAGTGTATGCCTATGATCCCAGCTACTCAGGAGGATGAGGAAGGTAGATTGCAAGTTTGAGGCCAGCCTGGGTGATTTAGCAAGACCATGTCTCAAAATTTAAAAAGAGCTGGGGATGTAGCTCAGTGGTAGAGCATTCACCTACCATGTTCAAGGCCCTGAGTTCAATCACCAGTACCACAGAAAAAAGTGTATTAAAGTATGCATGTTCTAAAAGATTTTCCAGTAGACTAATTTTGATAAACTAGAATATTAAGGTAAAGGGTAAAGAAAGTATAAATTTTAAACAAATGGTAAGGGGAATAAAATAATGACAATCCAAAATAAGGCAAGAAAAAAACAGTCTGGGTGTGGTGGCATACGCCTATAATCTCAGCTACTCAGGAGGCTGAGGCAAGAGGATTGCAAGTTCCTCAGCAATTTAAGGAGGCCCCAATCAATTCAACAAGACCCTATCTCAAAAAGTAAAACTTAAAAGGGCTGGGGATGTGGAGTTGTTAAGCACCCCTGGGTTTAATTTCTGAAACCAAAAACAAAAAAGGAAACAGAACAGATAGACAAATAACATATATGCAATAATTTGGAATCCCTCCACTTCAAGAGGGAATGGGGACCTGCCCTGCCTCTTCAAGACTCACCAAGACTGCCATGTTGCAGGGGAGAATGAGGAGTGAAAGCAAGTAAACATGCCACAAACACTCCTGCTGTTTATTTATTTTTTAAAAACTTCACACTGTGGATTGAACCCAGGGGTACTCTGCCACTGAGCTACATCCCCAGCAGTTTTTATTTTTTTTGAAACAGGGTTTTGCTAAGTTGCCCAGGCTGATCTTGAACTTGCCAATCCTCCTGCCTCAGCCTCCCAAGTCATTGGATGACAGGCCTGCACTACCACACCCAGCCACTCCTGCCCTTTTTAAGGTGACTTTTTCTTTTGTCCATTGATTGATCGATTGATTGAGGTACTGGAGATCTAAACCAGGGCCTTGCACATGTTAGGCAAGCACTCTACCACTGACTACACCCCAGCACCTGAGGGGGCATCGTCTGAGTTGCGCACTCAGTTGCTGGAAACCTTTTTACTGTTTTTCAGAGCTCTAATGCAGTTGGTTCTAACAATTCTACTTTTTTCCCCCATGTTAGGCATTTTGCTGTTATTTCCCTTGTGTATTATGTTTTACGCTACCATGTTTTTGGTGTCTTTATATAATCTGACAATATCTGTTTTATTTGATCATTTACATTTAGGGTCATTATTGATATATTTGAGTCATTTGTCTAGCTATTTGTTTTCTATCTGTTCTCTCCTTTTTTTCTGCTTTCTTTGGGGTTAATCAAGTATTTTTATGATTCCACTTTATCCCTTTTGTTGGCTTATTAGCTGTAACTCTTGGTTTTATTTTCTGATTGCGCTAAGATTTGTTGTATACAATAATCCCCATTTAGCCACAGGGGATACATGCCAAGACCCCCAGTGGATGCCTGCCTGAAACTACAGATAGTCCCAGTCAGTTAGTCTGTCTGTCTATATGTAATTTTATATGCATACATACTTAAGATAAAGCTTAATTTAACTAGGCTCAGTGGTACACACTTGTAATATCAGCAATTCAGGAGGCTGAGGTTGGAGAATTCCAAGTTCAAGGTCAGCTTCAGCAATTTAGCAAGACTATCTGTCAATGAAAATGGTCTGAGGATGAATCTCAGTGATAAAATGCCCCTGGGTTTAATCCCCAGTACCACATACACAAAAATTGGTTTAATTTAGTGTCATCGAGTTTAAGGGAATTGGGTTGGAATTACCTTCAAAGAGAAACTGGTTCTCATTTGAGTACTTACTTCCCTTCAACTTTGCTCCATCTCAGAGTCCCATTTCAACTAGTTTTTGTACAACATAATTCAGTGGTTCATTTTAAATAAAATATTTGATTTGATAATGGTTGTCAGTAAGGCATAATTTTCAATGGGAGATATTCCATCAAGATTCAGCAAGACAAAGTTGTATTATTCCTCACATGAATCTAGTTCTACTACCACCAGATAGTTTTTTTTTTTTTTTGTGTGTGTGTGTGTGTGTGTGTGTGGTGCCAGGGATTGAACCCGGGGCCTTGTGCATGCCAGGCAAGTACTCTACCAACTGAGCTATGTCCAGTTAGTTTAATTGATAGTTAATTAATTAATTTTTTATGTGGTGCTGGGAATTGAATCCAGTGCCTCACACATGCTAGGTAAGCGCACTACCACTGAGCCACAGCCCCAGCGGCATGATAGTTAATTGATAGTTTAAATTAAAAGGTCTGGGGATATAGCTCATTGGTAAAGTGATAATTTTAATTGATGCTCTGCTTCAACATCTTCAACCTATTGTTAAGTGTGTCTAATAAATGCTGATTTGTGGTTGTTAGAATGTTTAATTTTTAAATTAGAGTAAGAGATTAACAACAATAACTAATAACAAAATTGAACAATTACTATATCAAGGAAAAATAAGGCTTATTTGAACACAAGCATTGTGGTACTTTGATGGCCAATCTGATAACTGAGGTGGCTGCTAAGTGACTGATGAACAGGTAGCATATACAGGACAAAGGGATGATTCATGTCCTGGGCAAGATAGAGTGGGGTAGCATGCAATTTAAAACATGAATTGTTATAAAAACATGTTCTTTAATAAACTTGTAAAATTGCTTATTTCTGGAATTTTCCATTGAATATTTTAAAACCATAGTTGGCTGTAGGTAATTGAAATCCTAGAAACAGAAACTGCAGATAAAGGGAGACTATTGTTCATCTTAAACTTCGCAAAATCTACCTTTAAGTGGTATATTACTATTTTTCATATAGGTTTTTTTTATGGTGGCACTGGGGATTAAATCCAGTGGTACTCTTCCACTGAGTTATATCCCCACCCAGCCTTGTTTATTTTGAGACAGAGTCTCACTAAATTGCCAAGCCTGGCCTTGAATTTGTAATCCTCCTGCCTCAGCCTCCCAAATTGCTGGGATTACAGGGTGCACCAGTAATCCTGTTTATGTGCATATAGTTTAAGAACTTCACAATAGTGTGCTTCCATTTCTCTATGCTCAGACTTTATGCTATCATTATCATGCATTTTACTTTTACATGCTATAAACCCCAAAGTATGTTATTTTTATTTAGGTGCTTAATTGCCTTTTAAAGATATTTAAATATTTTTTAAAATCATATATTTTTACCCATGTTGTTACTATTTCCAGTGCTCTTCATTCCTTTGTGTAGATCCTGATTTCCAACTGATATCATTTTCTTTCTGCCTTAAGGATGTCCTTTAACATTTCTTGTGGTGTAGATCTGTGGGTAATTAATTCTTATAATTTTTCTGTGTATGAAAAAGTATTTTAGGCTGGGTATTGTGGTGCATGCCTGTAATCCCTGTTAACTGAGAGGTTGAGGCAGGAGAATTGCAAATTTTAGGTCAGCCTGGGCAACGCAGGGAGACCCTGTCTCAGAATAAAATGAAGGAAGGGTTGGGAGTGTAGAGCACTTGTCTGGCACGGGCAAGGCCCTGGATTCAATCCCCAGTACTAGGAAAAAAGTCTCTATCTCACCTTTTTGAAAAGTATTTTAATGGGTATAGAATTGTAGGCTGACAGTTTATTTTACTGGAAATTGAACCCAGAATCACTTTACCAATGAGCTACATCCCCAGGCCTTTTAATTTATTACTTAGTTTTTATTTTGAGACAGAGTCTCAATAAGCTGCCAAGACTGGCCATAAACTTGGGATCCTCTTGCTTCAGTCTCTAGTGTAGCTGAAATTATAGGCATGTGCCATTGTCCCTAATAATTTAATAGGCTGAACGTTAGTTAGTTAGTTAGTTTGTTTTTCACTACTTTAAAGACCTTGTCTTGCTGGACATGGTGGCACATGCCGGTGATCCCAGCAGCTTGGAAGTCTAAGGCAGGAGGATCACAAGTTCAAGGCCAGCCTCAGCAGCTTAGCAAGACTCTGTCTCAAATAAAATATAAAAAGGGGCTCAGGAGTGGTTAGGGCTGTGGCTCAGCAGTAGAGTGATCACCTAGCATGGGCGAGGCCCTGGGTTTGATCCTCAGCACCAATAAAAATAAATTAATTAATTAAAGATATTGTATCCAACTACAACTAAAAAATAAATATTAATAATAAAGGGCTGGGGATGTATCTCAGTGGTTAAGTGGCCCTGGGTTCAATCCCTGATGCCAAACAAACAAACAAAAAACCTTGACTTCTTTTTTTCTTTTTGGTACTAGGTGTTGAACTCACAGGTGATTTACCATTGAGTCACATCCCCAGCCCGTTTTATTTTTTATTTGAGACAGGGTCTCACTAAGTTGCTTAGGGCCTTGCTAAGTTGCTGAGACTGGCCTTGAACTTGTGATCCTCCTGCCTTAGCCTCCAGAGTGGCTGGAATTATAGGTGTGCTTGCACCTGGCTTTCTTGTCTTTTTGCTTGTATTACCTTCAGCAAGAAATTTGATGTCCTAATTTTGTTCCTGTTTTAGTCAGCTTTTCCACTGCTGTGACTAAAAGACCTGACAAGAACAATTGGAGGAGGAAAAGTTTTTTTGGGGGGGACCCACGGTTTCAGAGATCTCAGTCCATAGAAGGCTAGCTCCATTCCTTAGGGCTTGTGGTGAGGCAGAGCATCATGTCAAGGAGGAAAGCTGCTGGGAACATGGCTCCAGGAAGCAGAGAGAGAAAGCTCTCCTTTTCACAGACAAAATATCAACCCCAAAGGCACATCCCCAATGACCCACCTCCTCCAGCTATACCCTACCTTTCTACAGTTCCCTCCTGTTATTCCCCATCAGGGGATTGATGCACTGATTAAGTTAAGACTCTCATAACCCAATCATTTCACCTCTAAATTTTATTGCATTATCTCACACATGAGCTCTTGGGGGACACCTAATCTGAACCATAATAGTTCCTGTGTACAGGTCCCTTCCCACTTCTGTCTGCTTTTTAGATTTTTCTCTTTAGCACTGGTTTTGATCAATTTGATTATGATGTACCTTGGTGTGTTGTAGGGACAGATGAGGCAAGGCACTGAAGATGGCAGGAAGCAGTTTTATTTGGCTGCAGCCAGGTTCAGAGGGCACAGCTTTTGCTGTAATTAATCCCTTGAACCCTGAGTTTGGACAGTTTCAGAACTTGATACCTAGCAGGTAAGGGGAGGGGCTCAGAAGTTCACAGTCTGTAGAAGTTCACATAAAAGCAGCTTTTTCTTTCACTGTTTTGGGAAAGTTAACCCTTCAAGGACAACACCTGAGAAGGGGAGAGCTTCTTCTCCCCTTTCTTTCCTCCCCCTGCCAGCTGTTATCATGGAGCCCAATTGGTAACATCTCTTATCTTAGAAATGTAGACATCTCTGTGAAGCCCCAGCTTAAGGCCAGAGGCCTTGTTTACACATTTCTACAAACTACTGGATACATGTTTGTGGAAAACTAGTAAGGGGGTGCTGATTTCTTCCTAGCCAGTGGCCAAGTAAAACAGGGCAACACGAAAATTGGAAGTTTATCTACATTAAACTCTTTTGAAGAGACTCTTCTGCTGACAGTCCTAAATGCAGCCATGGTGAAGATTTCTGGAGAAACCCAGTTAAGACTTTTCTGTGGAGAAAGGGGGTGCCACTACAGGTGTAGTTTCCTATGCTTAGGGTTCTTGTATTCTTGGATTTTTAGGCTTCTAGTGTTCTTCAAATTTGAAAAACTTGGACAGGTTTTTGAGTGTCTTCTCTCTTTGGACTCAAATTACTCATATAATATGTTGCTTGACACTGTTCCTCAGCTCTCTGATGCTATTTCTTCCTTCTCTCCAGTGCTGGGGATTGAACCCAGGGCCTCATGCATGCTAGGCAAATGGTCTACCACTGAGCTATATCCCTGGCCCATTTTTTTGTTGTTTGGGTCCTTTTCTCTATGTTTTATTTTTTAGTATTTTCTAATTGCTATGCTTCAATTTGACAAATATATTTTCCTTCTGCAATGTCTAATGTGCTGTTAATTCCTTAAGTGTATTTTCAACCAGGCCATGTAACTGTTTGATTTGGGTACTTTTTATATCCTCAATGTCTCTATTTAAGTGTTTGAACATATGTCAGACTCTGAGCTGCTTTTACTCACAAACACTAGAGATGCCAATGTGTGGGGATTTTTCTTTTTTTTTTCTTTTTTTTTTTTTTTAAATATTTATTTATTTATTTTTCGGTGGACACAACATCTTTGTTTGTATGTGGTGCTGAGGATCGAACCCGGGCCGCACGCATGCCAGGCGAGCGCGCTACCACTTGAGCCACATCCCCAGCCCTATGTGGGGATTTTTCTACATCAACAATGGTTCTCCAACTCTCCAGACAGCAACTGGGTGTCCAACAATTCAATTCAATTGACACTACTCAGAGTTCGTGTCATACCCCACAAGTTAAGGGCTTGATCCCACAAGACTGGCTCTACTTGAGATACCAATTGAAAAATCCCAGCCAGTTGTGGCAGTGACATATGCCTGTAATCCCAGCTACTCAAGAGGCTCAGGAAGGAGGATTGCAAATTCAAGGCCAGCGTCAGTAATTTAGTGAGACCCCATCACAAAATAAAAAATTAAAAGGACTGGGGATGTAGCTCAGTGGTAAAGCACCCCTTGGTTCGCTCCTAAATACCCCCTCCTAAAAAGAGGAAAAGAAAAATCCCAGGCCTCCAGGACTTCTGACCCCCTCCTTTGGTTTGATAATTTGTTAGAATGGCTCACAGAACTCAGGAAACACTTCACTTACTATTACTGATTTATTTTAAAGTGGATATGACTCAGCAAGAAATAAATGGGAGAGATTATAGGGTGAGATGTGGGGGAGGGAACACCCTCCCAGAATCTTTATGTGCTCACCAACACAGAGCCTTTATGAGGTTTCATCACATAGGCATGATTGATGAAGTCACCAGCCATTGGTGATTAACTCAATCTCCAGTTCCTTTCCCTTCCCAAGAGGCCCCAGTCTTCTAATCACTTGGTGGTTTTCTCTGGCAACCAGCCTCTACTCTGAAGTTACTGAGGTGCCCACCAAGGGCCACCTCGTTAGTATAAACTCAGGTATGGTTGAAAGGCTTGTTATGAATAACAAGCTGCTCCTCTTGCCTCATGACTCTGGAAATTACAGGATTTTTAGCTGTGTGCTAGGAATCAGGAACAGAGACTACATATGTTTCTTATTATAATATCTCACATATGATTATAATAGTAACTGTGTTAGTATCCCTCTCTGATAATTCTAATATCTAATATCTGTCAGTTCTGAGTCACTGTGGGGTTGTTTTTGAGGTTGTTATTGTTGCCCAGAGTGGCCTCAAACTTGGAATTCTCCTGCCTCAGCCTCCTGAGTCACCAGGATTATAGGTGTGTGCCACCTTGCCTGGTTCTGAGTCAGTTTGCTTTTGTTTAAAGACAAAAAAATCTTCAAATTTATTGCCTTTCTTTACCTAACCCACCAAAATAAATTTTTCTCAGTACTGCTATTCCTTTCCACAAAACAAAAGCAAATAATTCAGACATCCTTTATCATTCAAAAATCAAAGAAAATCCTGGGCTGGGGATGTGGCTCGAGCGGTAGCGCGCTTGCCCGGCATGCGTGCGGCCGGGGTTCGATCCTCAGCACCACATACCAACAAAGATGTTGTGTCCGCCGAGAATTAAAAATAAATATTAAAAAAAAAATCAAAGAAAATCTTTTCTATTGCCAACACTCTTCATCTGATTTTTAAAAAACCATCTTAAACCACTTCTCCATTATCAAGTTGAGCCTGTTTTTTTCTTCTTAAGTTAATGTTTTATTTTATATTTTTATTGGTGCATTATAATTATGCTAATAGTGGGATTCACTATGCATTATATTTGTACTTGCACATAACATAATTTGATCAATCTCATTCTCCAGTACCTTCCCTTTCCCTGCCCTCCTTCCTCTCCTCAATCATCTTGCTCTACTCTATTTATCCCTTCTTTTATTGTTATTTTAATTAGTGATATATATATATATATAATATATATATATTATATATATATATATATATATATATATATATAAAATTAATTGTGGTATATTCATACATGCACATAGCATAATTTGGTAGATTTTATTCCCCAGTACTTCCCCTTGATCCTCTTCCTCTGCTCTATTGGTCTTCCTTCTATTTTCATGAGATTCCCCCTCCCTTTTTATTACAAATATGGAACACACAAATAAGAATTTGTGTCATCCTTGCTCAGGGACCAAGCTAATCTTCTCTGTATCATTCCAGTTTTAGTATATGTGTTGCCAAATTGAGCACTGAATGGGTGTTTTTGTTTTTTGTTTTTGTTTTTTTGGTACTGGGGATTGAACCCAGGGGTGCTTAACTACTGAGCCACATCCCAGTCCCTTTTGTTTTTTGGCCAGAGTACCTTTTTATTTTTTATTCTGAGTTGCTTAGGGCCTCGCTAAATTGCTGAGGCTGGCTTTGAACTTGTGATCCTCCTGCCTCAACCTCTTGAGCCACTGGGATTACAGGCATGTACCATCATGCCTGGCACTGAGTTGGTTTTGATTGATTTATTATTTCCTTATTATAGACAATGTTTTCCTACAAAGTTATTCCTGGAAATCTTTGATTGGATCTCAGATATTGCTGGATTTTTTTTTATGGTACTAGCAGTTTAATCTAGAGCCTTGAACATGTTAGGTGAGCACTGAGCTATATCCACAGTCCTTTTTATTTATTTATTTTATGAGACAGAATCTCACTAAATTGTCCTGGCTGGCCTCAGACTTGTAATCCTCCTGATCCTCCTGCCTCAGTCACCTGAGTAGCTGAGATTACAGGCCTGCAGCACTAGGCCCAGCTCTATTTTTCTTTCTTTATTAAATTAACATATAATATTGTATGTATTTATGGTATACAACATGTTTTGAAATATATACATTGTGAAATGACTAAAATCTAGGAAATTAGCATATGTAGTGCCTCACATAGTTATCATTTGGTGGTAAGAACACTTACCATCTCTCTTAGCAGTTTTTAAGAATATATTAGGAAAAAAAATATATTAGTAGAGGTCAGGCATGGTGGTGAGCACCTGTAATCTCAGCAACTTGCAGGGCTGAGGCAGGAGGATCATAAGTTCGAGGCCAGCCTCAGCAATTTAGCAAGGCCCTAAGCAACTTAGTGAGACCAGGTTTCAAAATAAAACATAAGAAAAAGGGCTGGAGATGTGGCTTAGTACTTAAGCATCCTTGGTTCAATCCCAGTGCTACCACACACACACAAAAAAAAGGTGGTGTTGGCAAGGGTTGTAATTCAGTGGTAGAGCACTTGCCTAGTATCTGTGAGGCCCTGGGTTTGATTCCCAAGCACTGAAAAAAGAAAGAAAGAATCCATTGGTTGTAAAGATGTGAATTTATTTTACGGCCCTCTATACTGTTCCATTGGTCAGTATGTTTGTTTTTATGCTGATATCATGCTATTTTGATCATTATAGCTTTGTAGTATAGTTTGAAATCATGTAGTGTGAAGCTTTTAGCTTTGTTCTTTCTCAAGATGACTGAGGCAGGAGGATCAGGAGGATTACAAGTCTGAGGCCAGCCAGGACAATTTACAAAAGACATTCGGGGTCTTTTGTAATTCCATACAAATTTTAGTTGTTTTTTTTTTTTTAAATTCTGTAAGAAGTCCTTAACATTTTGGTAGGGATTGCATTGAATCTGTAGATCACTGAGCTACAGCCCCCATTGGATTTTAAAATCCAGAAAAAGGTTAAAAAAAGTTTTTTGTGCCATCATAACCCTCATCCTTAAAAGTTTTCCCTTAAGAACTAGACAAAAATTGGGACTGGGGATGTGGCTCAAGCGGTGGCGCGCTCGCCTGGCGTGCGTGCGGCCCGGGTTCGATCCTCAGCACCACATACAAACAAAGATGTTGTGTCCACCGAAAAATAAATAAATAAATATTTAAAAAAAAAAAAAAAAGAAAAAAAAAA
>NW_026000249.1:34200856-34209744 GCF_001458135.2 Marmota marmota marmota
GGGTAAGATCCAATTGCAATGGTACAGTCAGTGACGGGTAAGATCCAATTGCAATGGTACCAACCTAAGGCAGGCACGGTCCCTAAGCCACATGCTTTTTGTTTAAACAGAGAGGGGGAGATGTTGAGAGCCACAGCTGAAGGGGCCCCAGCAAACTTCCAGCTGCCGGCTGATGATTGGCTCACAGCGGCCCCAGCAACATCTAGCTGATTGGCTCCTCTGCAGTGATGCTCATTGGGCTGTTTCCCTGCCCTTTCAGACCACGGAGCTGCTCATTGGGGGACTTTTTTGGCTCCGCCCACGTGACCCAGCCAATCGGCCTCAAGAGCAGGATGATTGTGGGAGGTGGAGAGAGAGGCTGGTGTTGGAGAGAGAGGCTTGTGGAAAGCCGGTGGTGGCAGTTGGGGCTCTGAGGGTTTTTCCTGAGAGGCTGTTTTGTTTGGCGTGTGTGGTTCTAAAAATAAAGTTAGTTTCTTTTGACATGTGGCTCCTGATTGTGCCCAGCCAGACTGCGGCAAGAGGGCTGTTATTTCTTCCTTCCCTTCCTTTTTCCTTTCTCTCTCTCTCTCCGCCCCTTCCTCCCTTCTTCCTTCCCTTCCTCCTTCCTTCCTTCCTTCCTTTCTTCTGCAGTATTGGGCATCAAACCTTCTCTCTCTCTCTTCCTTCTCCCTCCGTCCTTCCCTCCCTTCCTTCCTTCCTTCCTTTCTTTCTTCTGCAGTATTGGGCATCAAACCCAGGGCTGTTTAAACAGTGAGCTACATCCCCAATTCTTTTTAGTTAGGGCCTTGCTAAATTGCCCAGTCTGGCTTTAAACTTGCAATCCTACTGCCTCAGTCTGAGGTTACAGGCATGTGTTCACCATGCCTGGCTTCCTCCTCATTTTCATAAGCATAGAAACAATGAAAACTTCATATGGTGCCATTGTGGTAATAGGCAGTGTTGAGGTGAAAAAAATTTACTTGTAAGAAAATAAGCTGAAACCGGGCACGGTGGCACACGCTTGTAATCCCAGCATCTTGGGAGGCTGAGACAGAAGGATTGCAAGTTCAAAGTCAGCCTCAGCAACGGCAAGGCATTAAGCAACTCAGTGAGTCCCTGTCTCTAAATAAAATACAAAATAGGGCTGGGGATGTGGTTCAGTGTTTGAGTGCCCCTGAGTTCAATTCCTGGTACCCCCCCACCAAAAAAAAAAAAAAAGAAAAGAAAAGAAGCTAAGGGCTGGGAATGTAGCTCAGTGGTAGAGCAGTTGCCCAGCATGCACAAGGTCCTGGGTTCAATCACTCATTGGCACAACAATTTTTTTAAAATGGTTTGTTTGATATAAACCAAGACCCACCCAACAGAGTCTGACACTTTCAGGCTACTTTTTGCATGAATTACTTGTTGTTGACTACATCTGAAGCTCTAATCTTAGCAAACAGGTTGGAGCATGCAGGGAGAGTATGCCCTGAATCCACAGCTGGTGTGTGTCTCCAGGAGTTTTTTTTTCTTTTTAATATTTTTAGTTAGAGATGGACACAGTACCTTTATTTTATTTATTTATTTTTATGTGGTGCTGAGGATGGAACCCGCCTCTCACGTGCTAGACAAGCACTTTACCACTAAACCACAATCCCAGTCCTCCAGGGAGCTTTTTTTTTAAAAATATTTTTTTTAGCTCTTGATAGACCTTTATTTTATTTATTTATATGCAGTGCTGAGAAACGAGCCCAGTGCCTCACAGATTCCAGGCAAGTGTGCTACTGCTGAGCCCCAGCCCCAGCCCCTCAAGGGAGCTTTTTAATGGAGGGATTGATAGCTTTAATTTATTATTGCAATGCTAAGACATTTCTTATTTTTCCCATAGCTGTGTGTGTGTGTGTGTGTGTGTGTGTGTTTTGCTGGAGATTAAACACAGGGCTGCACATTGTTAGGCAAACACTGATCTGCATTGCTAGGCAGACACACATTGCTAGGCAAACACTGAGCTACATCCCCAAACCTTCTCATTTCTTTTTGGATTTAATTTTGAGGCAGGGTCTTGCTAAATTGCCCAGGATGGCCTCAATGGTGATCCTCCTGTCTCAACCTCTCAAGTAGCTGAGATTACAGGCATGTGCTACCATTCTCAGCCCTATACTATCCTTCTATGACTATTTTTTTATGGTACCAAGGATTGAACCCGGGGCCTCATGCATTTTAGGCAAATGCTGTACCACTTATATCCCAGAGCCCTTTAGTATCCTTCTAACATCCCTCTTTTCCCTTCCCCACTTTTCCTCCAACAGTCTCCAAAGTAGAATTTGGGGAAAACCTGTTTTTTTTTTCATAGAATTTTGTAAATACTTTCAAGAAATCAGGAATTCTGTTTCTATTTTGGAAGTACAATTTTATTTTGTTTTGTTTTGTTTTTTAAGAGAGAGAGAGACAGAGAGAGAGAATTTTTTAATATTTATTTTTTAGTTTTCGGCAGACACAACATCTTTGTTTGTATGTGGTGCTGAGGATCGAACCCGGGCTGCACACATGCCAGGCGAGCGCGCTACCGCTTGAGCCACATCCCCAGCCCTTTTGTTTGGTTTTATTTTGTATTTTTCTGGTGCTGGGGATTTAATTCAGGACCTCAAACATACTAAACATTGGCTCTACCACTGAACCACACCCCCAGCTCCAGAAATACAATTTTAAAAACTGCACCTTGTCAGGCATGGTGGTATATGCCTGTGATCCCAGCAACTCAGGAAGTTAAGGCAGGAGGATCAAAAATTCCAGGCCAGCCTGGGCAATTTAGTGAGACCCTGTCTCAATATAAAAACAAAAAGGACTAGCAATGTAGCCCAATGTAGCACCCCTGGGTTCAATCCCCAGAACCGCACGCGCGCGCGCGCGCACACACACACACACACACACACACACAAACCCAACAATCCTTTAGAAGTCACTTATCAATTTCACTGAAAATATAGCTTCCCAAATTGATATTTGCATTTTAAAACATTTTAAATCAATGTTAGAGATAAAGACACAAATCATGTCCTAGAGCTTGGTAATGTACTCAAAATAGTGAATTATGTATGACAGACTTTATTTTCAAATCTCACAAGGTACTTCCTTTATCTGAAGTTAGCCCTTTTCAGGTGTCTCTTCCATGTCATCTTGCTCTAAGATAAAAAGGAGCACCTTTGATTCTAGTCAAACCCTGCTCCTGACTTCTCTTTCTGGTCTTGATCTTTGTCTGCAGCTGTAAAAGGAATATGTTGAATGATGCTTTTAACACAGAATTCTTGCCATTCTCAGTTTTCATAGTCCTAAGAACACAAATGAAATAACAGAGTAACCTAAATTTTATGGGAATGAATCACCTGTGTTTAGTCAGTCTCTCTCTCTCTCTCTCTCTCTCTCTCTCTCTCTGTGTGTGTGTGTGTGTGTGTGTGTGTTAATATTCTAGGAAGAATATAATGACAATGAATGCATTTCTGAGCAAAATTAAACAATAGAGTTGGCACAATATGGCCGACAGTCTCTATGGCAACCTCTCTTGACTGTGTGTGCATATCATTTACTCATCCTGGTAACTCATATTTTAAAATACAAATGGTTTTACATTCATGATCATGCATCTGTGATCATCAGTTATTTTTCTCTGTGGTGACTCTCTACTATTGTTTCTGCTCAGGGATCTTATAAAAGCTGTGGAGGAGGTAGGTGGAGAAGACACAGGAGATGGATGACTCATTTTAACCTTTTCTGGAACAAACAGCTTGATTATTTTAGGGGGAAAAATGACTTTAATATCTGCTTCCTCCCACCACCTGTAATTTCTCGGTGAAATTACAGTGCCCCTTAGCAATGACCTTACCCTTCAACCACTGCTGTCAGGCTAGGGCTACTTTTCAAGTGCTGTGTAGGCTTGACAGTGCTTTGCATTTAAGTAATTCTGGGGAAAACTTTTGGTAGAGAGGCTCAATTGTTTCCTCCTTGTTGGAGACAATTCTTTGAGAATCTCATTTGCTGATATCTCATCGTGAGAGTTTAAGAATCACTACAGATCATCTTTATTAGCCTCATTAAACTAGATAGGCATACAAACCATAATGTGGCAAACCTGAGGCTTCTTGACATCATAGCTTAGACAGTCAGCTTAGATAGTTCAGACCACCACATCTTCAGGGCATATGCATTTGATAAAGCCCTTTCTCTCCATGACTTTCCATTAGTTTTCACCACGGTGTTAAAAATGTATCAATATTCCCTGGTGAGTTTGCCAGTATCATGGATGTGTCATCTCTCCTGTGAGCTGTGACAACAACAATGATAAGATAAGAAGGATCCACAGAAGGCAGGAATCCCTCTGTGACCCATGGGCTACTATAAGGATGTCATCTTGGTCAAAGGAAGCATTTTGTTCTGCTCATGCATGGCTGAAGATCCAGGGTTGAATGAGTGATTTGAACTGTTGTTCTTTGCTTATTATACCAGAACAACCTACACAAAAATGATAGTGACTCTTCAAAATTATGTTGAAAAAATAATGCTTTTTTTAGAGGCAGGGTCATGCCGGGGATGTAGCTCAGCAGTAGAGTGCTTGCCCAGCAGGTATGAGGCTGTAGGTTCAATCCTTAGCACTGAAAAAAAAAAAGTTTAAGTTATCAGGGTCTTGCTAAGTTTTGAAGGCTAACCTTGAACTTGAGATCCTCCTGCCTCAGGCCCCTGAGTTGCTGGGATTACAGGCATGTGCCACTGAGCCCAGCTGACACTGGGGTTGAATGCCCATCATAGCTTTCTTCTCACAAAGAAACCCTAGGATTCTCCATCGCATCCTTCCCAAAACAGGACAATTGGTCTTTCATCTGACTCAAAAGCTAGCAGTTTTTTTTCCTCAGAGACAAAGAGCTATGGTTGCTAAAGCATTCAAAAACAAATAATAATCTATATAAGACTCTTCCTGTGGTTTGAGAGTTCACTGCCATCTGTCTACGTGTATTTTCTCTTGCTCCTGAAATTCTGGTACCATGCCCATGGTCAAAGCAACTAACTCCTATGGCTATTAGAATTTCTTCATTTCTTCACTGCTTTTCACACTTGCTTTCTGCTTTTCATGTTGCTATTGAGTAAACTCAGCTTCTTGTTCATAGCAATTATCAGTTTTTCTTCCCACTTTCCCCACTTTGGGGCTGGGGATCCAAGCCAGGGGCTCATAATTGCTAAACAGTTGTTTTAACACTGAGCTACATCCCCAGCCCCAGTAGGAAATCTCATAGTGAGAAGCAATAGGAGGTTTTGATTCTCAGGAAATATAACCCAATTATCTCTTTTGTTCTGACATATTTTTCCTTGTCCTTGTTACTGTAGTTATACCCAGAGAAGTAATATTTGGTTTTGCATGAGTAAAAATCCCTGTGTTTCCCACCAAAGGTAGTTCATAAGTTCATAGTTGCCTTTTTTTTTTTTTGGTACTGGGGATTGAACCCAAGGGCTGATAACCACTGAACCACATCTCCAGCCCTTTTTTTAAAAAAAAATTTAGTTGTATATGGGCACAGTAATACCTTTATTTTGTTTAATTAATTTGTTTATGTGGTGCTGAGGATCGAACCCAGTGCCTTACGCATGCCAGGCAAGCACTCTACCTCTGTGCCACAACCCCAGCCCCATCTCCAGCCCTTTTTAATATTTTATTTAGAGACAGGGTCTCACTGAGTTGCTTAGCACCTCACTTTTGCTGAGGCTGGCTTTGAACTCATGATTTCCCTGCCTCAGCCTCCTGTGCCACTGGGATTACAGGTGTATGCCACCATGCCCAGTTCACAGTTGCCTATTTTAACAGATAATAGGTAATATGTACTGCATAGTCCTTTCCTTAGACCTTGAAAATAATTTTTAGCTTTTGTTCTGCTATACTGTTATTACCTGTTGCTTTTTTGGAAGCACAGCAAAATAACTTGCTACTCTTTTAAAAGTCATAAAGACTTTTTAAAAAATGTTCATTTTATTACCAAAAAATGCCCTAACACATGCAATAAAGCTTGTGAAATGGCTGGAGACAGTTTTAGGCACATAAAGGGTATCTTTGTTTGTTAGTAAAATGCTAGAATGTGGTACCTACAACACAATCATATTGTGACATACTTTCTTAATTGTGAAACGAAGTTTAAATTATATTCAAATTTAATGTTATATGGGATTCTTTCAAATTATTTGAAAAACTAATAATTCATTTAATACAAGTGGTGCCATTTGATGAATTACATCATCAGTCTACCAGATCTCTATCTTCCCTTTACCAAATAGCAGAACTTCCTATAGAATCTGGTAGACCAAGATAGGCCTTTCCTCTGAGCAGTAGTGACAAAGTTTTTTAAATATGTGAATTGGTGGTATTTTTTGTGTACTTTTTTTTTCAGTACTGGGAATTGAATCCAGGGGCCATTTATCATTGAGCTACATCCCCAGCCCTTTTTTAAAAAATTTTTTTATTTTGAGACAGGGTTTCACTAAGTTGCTTAAAGCCTCTCTAAATTGCTGAAGCTGGCCTCGAACTTGTGATCCCCCTGCCTCAGACTCCTAAGTTGCTGGAATTTTTTTGTGTACTTTCAATAAAAAGTTAAAAGATTAGTTGGATGATTTTTTTGAAAGTTGTTTTTGTTTTTTAATACGTATTTTGCTTCAGAGAATGATTTAGTGATTTCCTATGAAATGCCAAGTCTGTCTGCTCTGAGAGGTAGCAAGAAGCCACTAAGGAAAATCAGGGAGGGAGAGGACCCATTAGGAGGTTATAGCCCTTGTTTTCTGAGCTTTGAGCAAATGTGCAGTGAATATTATTTATGTCATTGGTATTAAAGTGCAGTTATAGCATTTTTATAAATGGTTGGCTTTTTGAACATTTGGGTTTCATTGAATAATACAGCCTTCCCTGGTATCCCTGGGGGGTTGGTCTAGGACACCTGTAGATACCAAAATCTGTAGATACTCAAATCTCTTATATAAAATGATGTAATATTTGCATAGAACCCACACAATATGCCCACATACTTCATTTTAAAATATATTTTTCAACAGTTACACAAGTTTATTCAGAAAAAAATTGCAGGGGTTCCCAGTGGTGACTGAGACCCCCCCCCATATACTTTAAATTATTATTAATTTTTTTAGACTTTTATTTTTTATATCTTTGTTTTTATTTATTTACTTTTGTATATGGTGCTGAGGATCAAACCCAGTGCCTCACGCATGTGAGGTGAGCGCTCAGCCACTGAGCTACAACCCCAGCCCATACTTTATTTATAGATTACTTATAATAACTGATAAAATGTAAAAGCCCCATAAATAGTTGTTATACAGTATTGTTTAGGGAATAATGGAAAAAAAATGTCTGTCCATGTTCAATGTAGACAGTTTTATTTTTCCCCACATATTTTTCTCTCACAGTTGATTGGATCCCTGAATGTAGAACCTATGGCTACTGATGGTAACTGCATATTAAAATAGTTTGATTTCCAAGTTTGATCCATTTAAAATATATAATAAACATCTTATAGATAAATAAATATACCTCCTCCCTCTTTTGGGGGGTGGTGATACCAGAGATTGAACCTAGGGTGCTTAACAACTGAGCCACACCCTCAGCCTTTTTTGTATTTTATTTAGAAACAGGGTCTTGCTAAATTGCTTAGAGCTTTATTAAGTTGCTGAGGCTGGCTTTGAGCTTGTGATCCTTCTTTCTCAGACTCCTGAGACATTGGGATTACAGACGTGCACTACCAGGCCTGAACCCCTCCCCCCCTCCGCCACACACACACATTTTTGACACTATAGGGTGATATTGAAATGTTCCATAGTGGCTCTTCTTTTTACTTACCTGTAACAGTGTAAGCACTAATTCACAGTTACATATTTAAGTAGCAATGGGAATATGTTCAGAATGAGTCTTCCCTTTGACATTTTATATTATATAAACACTATGGAATGAATCCATTGCTGTTGCCATCACCATATGTTTTGTTCATCACTTATGTTTTTTTCTGTTAGTTTGTACATAGCAGAGCAAGCACTGGAGTTAAGACAGCTGGCTTGAATCCCAGCTTACTAACCACATGGTGCTTAAAACATAGCAGCGGGCATAGGGCCACATATGCCCATTCTCTGAAGTTGGATATGATGATTACATTTATTTGCTTTTTTTCCCCCGGGATTGAACTCAGGGGCTGTTTAACCACTGAGCCACATCCCCAGCCCTTTTTTATATTTTATTTAGAGACAGGATCTTGCTGAATTGCTTAGGGCCTTGTTAAGTTGCTGAGGCTGGCTTTGAACTCATGATCCTCCTGCCTCAGTCTCCCTAGCAGCTGGGATTACAGGTGTGTACCGCTGCACCTGGCCTAACTCAAAATACTGAGACTAACTATGTTTATTATGTAAATAACTATAAGTTACTTTATAACTTTGGTGCAATTATCAGTTTGATAAATGTATATAATCAAAACCTTCCATTTAATGGTGGCATACACCTGTAATCCCAGAGACTTAGGGGCTCAGGTGGGTGGATGTTAAATTCAAAGCCAGCCTCAGCAACTCAGCAAGGTCCTAAGCAACTCAGCAAGACCATCTCTAAATAAAAAATAAAAAGGGCTTGGGATGGGCTGGGGTTGTAGTTCAGTGGTAGAGCACTTGCCTAGCACACGCGAGACCCTGGGTTCAATCCTCAGCACCACATAAAAATAAATAAATTAAATTAAAGGTATTATGTCCATCTATGACTAAAAAGTATTTTAAAAAAGAATTTTAAAAAAGGGGCTTGAGATATGGCTTAGTGTTTAAGTGCCCCTGATTTCAATTCCTGGTATCAAAAAAAAAAAAAAAAAAAAAAAAGAAAAAAAGAAAGAAGAAACAAATCTAATCATCAATTGGTA
>NW_026000249.1:34212799-34215621 GCF_001458135.2 Marmota marmota marmota
AAAAAAAAAAAAAAAAAAAAAAGAAAAAAGAAAAAAAAAGAAAAGAAAAGAAAAAAACCCTTTCATTCACATTGGGTATAGTGAAGCATGTCTCTATTTCCAGAAGCAAGAGGATTACAAGTTCAAGACCAGACTGGGCAATGTAGGAAGACCCTATCTCAAAATCAAAAGAGCTGGTAATGTAGCTCAGTGGTATAGCTCTTGCAAGGCCTTGGGTTCAATCCCCAGTAGTACAAAGACACACACACTCATGAAGAAAACTTAGAGTTAAATAAGCTTTTGTCCTCTTACTAATCCCCCTCTACTGAGTTGGTATCACTCCAGTGGTATGTAAGTAGTCTACCACTGAGCTACATCCCCAGCCGTCAGTCTGTCAAAAAGATATTTGAACATGCAAGTGGAAGGGGTGGGGTGACCTCAAACATCAGAACAGACATTGAGTGCAAAAAGGTGGCCACCCACAAAGGAGAAGTCATGACAAACACTGGTACAGTGGCATATAGGCAGACAGTGCCCTACATCTGTGCATACCAAGGGATGGGCACACCATTCATTGTACCCCCAAACTACCAGTGCTATAGAATAATATTGGCCATGTTACCAGAGCACTCACTATAGTAACATTTTTAGGGCATACATTTTACATGAGCATGAAAATTTTCATCTATTGGCCTGCTTTCAGATTTTGTTTAATGCAACAATATGTTTTAACTTTGGAAAGGAGAAAATAATGGTAAACTAGAGACTGAGCACATAGTTTTTACTTTGGGTGTAGGTGTTTGCTCACAGCTCCTTCCACAACAAGCCTGACTTTTATTTATTTATGTTTTTGGTACTGGGGCATCTAACCACTGGGCCACATCCCCAGCCCTTTTTAAATATTTTATTTAGAGACAGGGTCTCACTGAGTTGCTGAGGCTGGCTTTGAACTCGAGATCCTCCTGCCTCAGCCTCCCAAGCTGCTGGGATTATAGGCATGTGCCACCACATCTGGCAAGCCCAACTTTCAATGGAAGAAAGGACATTGTGAGTCCCAACCCACGAATGAGATATTGGACAAATCACCTTACGGTTCAGCATCTCCATTTTGTGACATGTAAGGCTGTGCAGGACATTTGATTTAGGTTGTTATTGGCTTAGTTAATCTCCAAATACCCTTTTCACTGTAAAATGCCTGTGATCAGGGGTTGGATATGTTGTTCAATGGTAGAGTACTTGCATAGTGTGCAAAGTCCTGGGTTCCATCCCTAGCACCTCAAAAAAAAAATGTCTGCATTCGTGGGTCATACACATGCACAAATTTCTTTTTTTTATTTTTTTTTAGTTGTAGATGGACACAATACCTCCATTTCATCCACCCATTCTTATGTGGTGCTGAGGATTGAACCCAGTGCCCCATACCCATGAGGCAAGAGCTCCGCCACTGAGCCACAATCCCAGCCCACAAATTTCTTTATTATTTTATTATTTTAATTTTATTTGTTCTGTTTAGGTATACATGACAGTAGAGTGCATTTTAACATATTATACATACATGGAGTATGACTTCCCAGTCTTGTGGTTTTACACGATGTGGAGTTATGAGGCTACGGGTATAGTTCAGTGGTAGAGCACTTACCTAGCACATGTGAGGCACTGGATTTGATCCCCAGCACCACATAAAAATAAATAAAATAAAGGTATCTAAAAAAAGATGTGGAATTACACTGGTTGTGTATTCAAATATGAACATAGAACAGTAATATCAATTCATTCTACTGTCTTTCCTATTCCCTTCTTCCCTCCCTTCCCTGCATAAATTTATTTACATTGGATTTCTTCTAGGAAATTTACAGTTATGTTTTCTTGTCTTCTCTCTTATAATACCTTAAATTTTACTCCACATTTGAGCTCCCAGTGGGTTCCTGACCACTAACACAGTGCAGGGTTCCATCCCTCTTGGGTGTTGACACATTAAGGCAATTCTATATAGGAGGCTGATGTAGGAAACTGTAAGATAAGGTGACATTGGAAAGATGTTTCATCAAAATGCCAAAGCATGCGAAAGCATATCCTCCCTCGCATTTACGCACAATGATGTCAAGTGGTCAAGCAGTTCCTAAGCAACCGTGTGGAGGCGGTTGCTAGGCTGGCTTGTCACATGTCCACTGATTTAGTTGGAAAAGAAACCGTGAGCTCAAATACATTCAGATAGTTTATTGCTTAAAGGGACAGTAAGAATAAGGCCATCATGATGTCAGTTCCCATGTCCCCAGTCCCACAGGATGACATTAGACTACAGAAGCCAGGTTATGGACAGCACAGGTGGTGGGGTCACTCTGTCATTGTGTGCGTGTGTGTGTGTGTGTGTGTGTGTTGCTGGGGATCAGACTCAGGGCCTCCCAAACACTAAGCAAGTGCTCTACCACTTGGCTACATCCCCAGCTCTCAGTCTGTCATTGAAAGGCCAACCCTATAAACTACAGTCAAGCAGTTTTATAATACTTATGGAAGCCTGCAGCTGGGCTACAAACATAGTCAAAATAGAAAGTCTCATATCTCCCTAGAACCATGGAGGCCAGGAAGCTTGTCTTGCCTTGTTCTGGGAAAATAAATGTCAGGATGTTCTGCCATAACTCAAGTCATATTTCAGTCAAGCCTTTCCCTACATGGGAAAATGTCCTATATGGAGATGTGCAAGTTTGCCATGGTGTCATGGCAGAGCTGTTCTCAACAACTGTAGCTTACAACCTTTTGTGGACCCAAGTGAGAATTCCATTTTTTTTTTGGTACTGGGGATTGAACCCAGGGGTGCTTAACCACTGAGCCACATCCCTAGCAAC
>NW_026000249.1:34224333-34228341 GCF_001458135.2 Marmota marmota marmota
TGGCAGTTGAGGCTCTGAGGGTTTTTCCTGAGAGGCTGTTTTGTTTGGCGTGTGTGGTTCTAAAAATAAAGTTAGTTTCTTTTGACAAGTGGCTCCTGATTGTGCCCAGCCAGACTGCGGCACCTCTACACCCGGTCTATTTTTTAATTAAAAAATTTTTTTTGGTACCAGGAATTGAACCAGGGGCACTTTACTTTTATTTAGAGATAGGGTCTCGCTGAATTACTTAGGGCCTCACTAAGTTGCTGAGACTGGCTTTGAACTCACAATCCTCATGCCTCAGCCTGCATAGCCACTGGGATTACGTGCCCAGCCATGAGTCTATTTTTTTTAATGGCATTTGTATCTGTGAGTGTATGGGGCATGAAATATTCAGTTGGGTAATTTTTGCTAAAAGGCAGCGCCATTTGGTTCTGATTGGATATGTTTCGAGAATCCAAAAATGGACCCTCATCCATGGATGCATCCTGGAATAGTTTGTCTCCACCTGCTGCGGGGACAGGGATTGGAGTGTTACATCCTGAAAAGACACCTACTGTGATCAGTTTCTGGCAGATCTGAAGAGAAGAGGGACTTCAGGGCCTATTTGTTAGGTCCAACCAGCTTTATTGACCTGAGATGGGATATATACTTTGAACTTCTCTTTGCCACCCGACTGTGTAACTAGCAGTCTCAGGTGTCCTTGGGTTCTTGTACTGGAATCACAAGCCTTGTTTTGGGGCCCAGTCCTGCATGGTGGAGTGGTTACCACATTCTGTACAAGGCTGTGTCCAGGGCACCATGGCCCTTATCTGAGCAGTTTGTTAATGCTTATCCTGAAAACACCCTAGGCCATGGGCATCCACACAAGTGACAAATGGGTGTGGATCTAGTACAATCTACCACCATAATGTTTGTCCAACGGAGGCCAAGAGTTGGTCATCCAGTCAACATGCTATCAGGGTAGGTCTAGGACATGCCCTGCAGCCTGCAACTTTGCCCATGCAGTGCTTTAAAAAAATTTAATTTTGAAATAATGATAAATTCACACAAAGCTGCAAAAACAAAATAGTACAGGGCTAGGGATGTGACTCAATATTAGAGCACTTGCCTGGCATGCATGAGGCCCTGGGTGTTCAAACCAGTCTCAGCAACTTAGTGAGAACCTAAGCAACTTAGCGAGACCCTGTCTCTAAATAGAAAAGGGACTGGGGATATGGCTCAGTGGTTGAGTGCCCCTGAGTTCAAGCCCTTAATGAAAAAAAAAAAAAGGATACTGACACTGGTATAATCCACCAATTGTATTCAGTTTTCACCAGTTTTGCCTGCATGTGTGTGTGTGTGTGTGTGTGCGAGTGAAGTGCTATGTAATTTTGTTACATTTGTAGACTCATGTAACAACCCCTACAGTCAAGATTCAGAACTGTTCTTTGAGCACAAAGAGCCGGTGCTAACCCTTTTATGGTCCCGTTCCCTCCCTTTTGTCCCCTTGGCAACCACTAATCCTATCTCCATCTCTATAATTGTGTTATTTCAAAAATGTTACATAAATGGAATCACACCATATGAGATCTTTTGAGATTGGCCTTTTCTTCTACCCAGCATAATTCCTTTGAGATACCACTAAGCTGTTGAATTATCAATAGTTCTCTCCTTTTCATTGCTACTCTGCAAAAACGGATATATCACTGTTTGTTTATTTAACCACTCACTGAAGACATCCTGGCTAATTCCAATTTGGAGCTATTATGAGTAAAGCTGCTAAGACCATCAGTAGACAGGTTTCTGTGTAAATATAAATTTTCATTTCTCTGGGATAAATGCCCAGGAATGCAATGCTGGGTAAATGGTAGTTATATGTTTAGTTTTATAAAAAAAACTGCTAAAGTATTTTCTCCTACTCTGTAGTTTGTCTTTTCTTTCTCTTTAAAGAGTCTCTTTCAAGGCAAACATTTTTAGTTTGGATGAAGTGCAGTTAATTAAATTTTCCTCTGTGCTTTCCAATGTGCTTTTTGTGTTATGTATAAAAAATCAATGTGTAGCCTGAGATTCTTAAATATTTTTCCTGTTTTCTTTCTTTTCTTTGGGGGTGGCAGGGGTGGTGCTGGGGATTGAACCCAGAGGTGCTTAACCACCAAGCCACATCTCCAGCCCTTTTTATGTTTTATTTGGAGACAATGTCTTGCTAAATTGCTAAGGCTGGCCTCAAACCTATCTCAACCTCTCAAATTGCTGGGATTACAGGCAGGTGCAACCATGCCCAGCTCTTCTGATTTCTTTAAAAATTTTTAATGTGTTAGGGCTGGGGTAGGTAGAGTGCTTGCTTAGCATGTATGGGGTTCTAAGTTCCATCTCCAGCACTGCAAAATTTTTTTAAGTGTTACATTTTATATTTAAGTCTATGGTTCATTCTGGTTAATTTTTGTATAAGGTATGAGATTTAGGTTATGGTTAATCTTGGAAACCTGTGGATGTCCAATTGCTCAGCACCATTTGCTGAAAAAGCTATCCTTCCTCCGTTGAATTGTTTTTGCTCCTTTGTCAAAAATCAGTTGGGCATATTCACATGGGGATCTCTCTGGGTTCTAGACTATTCCATTGATCTGTGTGTCTGTCTTTCTGCTAGTCCACATTGTTTGGTTCCTGGAGCTATCTACTAAGCCCTAAGGTCAAGAAGTATGATTCCTCCCATTTTTTTCTTTTTCAAAATTGTTTTAGGCCAGGCATGGTGGTGCATGCCTGTAATCACAGCGGCTCAGGAAGCTGAGGCAAGAGGATAACAAGTTCAAAGCCAGCCTTAACAACTTAGTGAGACACTGTCACAAAATAAAAAAAATAAAAAGGGTTGGGGATATGGTTGAGTGGAAAAGCACCCCTAGGTTCAATCCCCAGTACCAAAAAAAAAATATTTTAGCTATTTCAGATCTTTGCCTTTTCATATAAATTTTAGAAAAAGCTTGTCTAGATCTATGAGAACTTGTCTGATACTTCTATTGTAATTACATTAACCCTAAATATTAGTTTGGATAGAATTTTGTTTTTAAATTAAATTAAATTTATATTTATTTATTTATTTACCACGTGGAGTCTTCCAATCCAAGAACATGATATATCTCTCCATTTATCTGATATCCTCTGATTTATATCATCAATATTTTGTCAATAATAGCATACAGGCTCTGTACATTTTTTTTTTAGTACTAGGGATTGAATCCAGAGATGCTCTACCACTGAACTATGCCCTCAGCCCTTTTTATTTTTTATTTTGAGATAGGGTCTTGCTCAGTTGCTTAGGGCTTCACTTAGTTACCAAGACTGGCCTTGAGCTTGTGATTCTCACATCTTAGATTCCCAAGTAGCTGGGATTTCAGACACGCATGTGCCACTGCATGGATCTTCCTGTACATATTTTGTTAGTTGTATCCCTAAGTATTTCATCATCTTTGGAGCAATTGTATATGATATTGTGAGGGTTTTTTTCTTTTTGTTTTTTGCCTTTTTTGTTTTGGTGCTGAGGATCAATCATAGGATCTTGTACGTGCTAAGCATGTCTCTACCACTGACCACTGGGCTGTACCCCCAGCCCCTGGTATTGTGTTTTAAATTTGATTGTCAGTATATAGAAATACTATTTTGTGTGTGTGTGTGTGTGTGTGTGTGTGAGAGAGAGAGAGAGAGAGAGAGAGAGTGTTCCAGTAAAACTTTATTTACAAAAACAGGCAGTGATCCATATTTGGCCATAGGCCATGGATCCCTTCTCTAGGAGAACATAAAAGTGGATATACTTAGGATTTCTTCTCAAAGGCAGTTTTCTGTTTTTATTAAATGGACAAAAAATACTGAAAAATTTTTTTCCATTTGAAAAAAATTTCTAGTATATTGTTCTCTTTAGTACTATTATGGTTTCTTTTAGTCCAAAGTACATAGTACATAGGCTAATGCATATTTCTATGGCTAAGCATATCAATTTGTATCAATTCTGAATATATATATATATATATATATATATATATATATATATATATATAT
>NW_026000249.1:34229000-34232744 GCF_001458135.2 Marmota marmota marmota
TAGGGTGGACACAATACCTTTATTTTATTTTTATATGGTGCTGGGGATCAAACCCAGTGCCTCACCCATGCTAGGTGAGTGCTCTACTATTTGAGCTACAACCCCAGCCCCTGAATCCTTTTTATATGCATCCTTATCAAATGAAATAATCCAATACTTTTCCCCTGGATGAAGCATTTAGACAAAAGATTTCTCATGGCCAAAAATGCAAGCAGCCTGCCTGTCTCTTTGTCATACATAAGTCCTTTTGTATCTTCTTATGCCTCAGTTCTTTCATGTATTTATTTTTTTTTGCAGTGTTGGTGCTGGGGATTTAACCCAGGGCATAATTTATGTTGTGCAAGTACTGTATCACTGAGCTACATCCCCAGTCATTTTTATTTTATTTTTGAGACAGGGTCTTGCTAAGTTGCAAAGGCTGGCCTCAAACTTGAGATTCTCTGCCTCAGCCTCCCAGCAGCTGGGATTATAGGAGTGTACTACTGAGATCAGCTTTTGTTACTGATTTCTAATTTGATTTCACATGATCAGGCAATTTATGATTTCAATTCTTCTAAATTTGCAGGGATTTGTCTTATGCCCAGGTAATGGTATATCTTGGTGAATGTTCCATGGGCACTCAAAAAGAACATATATTTTGTTGTTATTGGATCTCATGTCCTATAAATGTCAATTAGATCCTGTTGATTGATGGTATTGTTCAATTCTTTATCATTGCTGTATTTCTCTTTAGTAGTTCTCTTAGTGCTGAGGAGGGGGGTTGATGGCTTTTGTTAGAAATGTGAATTTGTCTACTTCTTGCATTCCAATCAGTTTTTGCTGCTTCTTTTTTTTTCTTTTTTTGAGATAGGGTCTTACTATGTTGCACAGTCTAGATTTGAACTCCACAGTCCAAGTGGTCCTCCTTTCTCAGCTTCCTGGATTCATGTCTTTTGAAGCTATTTTGTTTCATGCAAGCACATTTAGGATTGCCATGTCTTCTTAGTGGATTGATTTTCTTTGTCACTGCGGGTTGATTTGTTCTGAAGTCTGCCTTTAAAATTTATGTTGCATGGTACATTTTTTCCATCGTTTTATTTTTAGCCTACCTATGTCATTATATTTGAAGAGAATTTATTTGTGTATGGTGCTGGGAATAAAAACCAAGGGGTTCAGGCATGCAAGGCAAATGCTCTACCACTGAGCTTCACCCTAGCTGAAGTGAATATCTTAGAGATAGCATATAGTTGGTTGTCTTACTCTGTCAATCTCTTATAATTGTTTATTAGGACCATATATATTTAATTAGTGATATGTTTGGGCTTCTGTCTGCTCATGTTTTTCTCTATGTCATTTAAGTTGGGTAATTTCTACTGTTCTTTTTTCTTTTCTTTTTTTTTTTTTTTGGCTGGGAGGTACTGGGGATTGAAGTCAGGGGCACCCACCACTGAGCCACATCCCCAGCCCTATTTTGTATTTTATTTTTAAATTTTTTTAATATTTAATTTTTAGGTGTAGATGGACACAACACAATGCCTTTATTTTTATGTGGTGCTGAGGATCAAACCCGGATCCCGCCCGTGCTAGGCAAGCACTCTACTGCTGAGCCACAATCCCAGCCCCTATTTTGTATTTTATTTAGAGACAGGGTTTCACTGAGTTGCTTAGGGCCTCACTAAGTTGCTTAGGTTGGCTTTGAACTCGTGATCCCCCTGCCTCAGCCTCCTGAGCTGCTGGGATTACAGACATGCTCCACTGCACTGGCTACTGTTCTGGTTTCAAGGTCACTTTTCTTCTGTCATATTTGTTCTGCCATTGTTTTTCACAAAATTTACATTTCTATATTTTTCAGTTGTATAATTTCCATTTGGTTCTTTTTTATATCTTCCACTTGGTGACATTTTCTTTTTTTAATATTTATTCTTAAGTTTTAGGTGGACACAATTTCTTTATTTTACATTTATGTGGTACTGAGGATCAAACCCAGTGCCTCATGTATGCTAGGCGAGCACTCTACCACTGAGCCACAACCCCAGCCCACATGGTGACATTTTCTATTTCTCTTTTCCAGTTTGAAATGCTTTTATAATGACACTTTGAAATCTTTGTCAGATAACTCCAGAATCTGATTTGTTTTGATATTGGCTTCTTATTATCTTTTTTTCATGTGCATTGTGACTTTTCTGGTTTGGAGTATTTTTTTAATGGGTTTGGGTGTCACAAGCTTTTTTAAAAATATTTTTTAGTTGTCGGGCTGGGATTGTGGCTCAGTGGTAGAGCGCTTGCCTAGCATGTGTGGGTTCGATTCTCAGCACCACATAAAAATAAATAAAGGGCCACCAACAACTAATAAAATATTTAAAAAATATTTTTTTAGTTGTCAATGTACTTTTATGTTCCCCAGCCCTTTTTATTTTTTAATTTTCAGACAAGATCTTACTAAGTTTCCCAGGCTGGCCTTGAACTTGCAACAGCCTTGCTGGGATTATAGGCATGTGTCATCATGCCTGGCACTATTTTTTTTGTTTGTTTGTTTTTTTCAATGCTGGAGATTGAATCCAAGGCCTTGAGTATATTAGGCAAGTGCTCTACCATTGAAATATACCTCCACCCCAGAGGGTTTTTTTAAGTTGTAGATGGACACAATACCTTTATTTTACTTATTTATTTATTTAAACATTTTTTTTAATGGGTTTGGGTGTCACAAGCTTTTTTAAAAATATTTTTTAGTTGTCAATGGACCTTTATTTTTATTATTACTTTTTTAAATATTTATTTTTTCAGTTGTAGTTGGACACAATATCTTTATTTGTTTATTTGTTTATTTATATGTGGTGCTGAGGATTGAACCCAGGGCCTCGCATGTGCTAGGCCAGCACTCTACTGCTGAGCCACAAGCCCAGCCCCCATCACCTTTATTTTTATCTATTTATATGCAGTGCTAAGAATTGAACCCAATGTCTCACACATGTTAGGCAAGTGCTTTACCACTGAGCCACAACACCAGCCCCTATTTTATTTATTTTTATGTGGTGTTGAGGATCAAATCCAGTGCTTCCTGTGTGCTAGACAAGTGCTTTACCACTAAGCCACAACCCTAGCCCCCCAGAGTTTTTTTTTTTTAAAGTACTTCCTGGGCTGGGAGTGTAGTTCATTGGTAGAGTGCCTGCCTGGCATGCACTAGACCTTAGGTTAAATATCCAGCACCATAAAAATAAAAATAAAATAAAGCAATCCAACTCTATTAGGTTTTTGTTTAAATCAATGATCTTTTTTTTGGTACCAGGGATTGAACTCAGAGACATTGATCACTGAGCCACATCCCCAGCCCTATTTTGTATTTTGTTTTATTTTTTTCTATTTTGTATTTTATTTAGAGACAGGGGGGGTCTCACTGAGCTGCAGAGCACCTTTTTTCTGCTGAGGCTGGCTTTGAACTCAGGATTTTCCTTTCTCAGCCTCCTGAGCTGCTGGGATTACAGGCATGTTCCACTGCACCTGGCTCAATGATCTTTTTTTTTTTTTAAGTGGTTTATTCAGCACACAGTTCAGGCAGTTGAAAATCCAATCAGTATGGCACCAGATCTGGTGAGAATGCCCCTGGCTATGTCACAACATGGCAGAGGGCATCACAATGGAATTACACCAAGAGGGAGAGATCACTTGGTGAGATGGGAAGCCAGAAGTGACTTGGAGGTCAGATTTGCTCTTTTATAGCAACTTGCTCTTTTGGTTGTTGTTTTGTGCTTTTTTTTTTTTTTTTTT
>NW_026000249.1:34234130-34237576 GCF_001458135.2 Marmota marmota marmota
CTCTTCTTTTTTGTGGTGCTGGGGATTAAACCCAGGGCCTTGTGCACTGTAAGTTTTTTTTCTCAGTGCATCATGATTATACATAATCATATGGGAGTCATTGTCACATATTCACACAAGGTAATTTTTAAAAATGTAAATACTGTTTATTTAACTTCAAAAAACATTTCAGCATTGGAAACATACAAAAAATAACATAACATTGCAAATTGTATTTAAGTACAAAAGGTTCTTGAACTTTCATTGATGCAGTGGCTCTTTGCTTTGCTGACAATGAAGAATTCGACAGTTTGTTTGAAAACAAAGTTTAAAATCTCCTGTACTTAATTTAAAAAAAAATCAACATTTCTCATGCCAGCTGACTTCCCCTTTTCCACAACTAAGAAAGGTAACAGAAGGGTATATCACTATATACAAAAACAAGACAACCTGAAGCTAAATGGATGCCCACTGTAGTGTCAACAGATTTAGCCTCACAGTGCACACCCTGAGCTACAGCGCCTCCAAAAGGCATATTCCCCCACAGCCTCAAAGCCAAGCAAGGAACATCAAGAGTGTCTCAATTGTTTTGTTCTTTTTACAAACTATAGATATATACAGTTGTAACTAAGGGCTTCTAGCCAATAACCAAATAGTTAACACCACCTTACAAATTAAAAAAAAAATGCCAGAAACATTCAAATACTTTGTCACCCCAACAGCAAAATGTACAGAGTGAGGAGAACATATTTTTAAAATGTTTGGAAATACATACAACTTTGATAGTTTCAGGGTGCCCAGGGCCACTTCCTGTAAACCACTGACAATTTCTAGAGCATATTGAGAGACTACAATATGATTGTGATCAAATTCTGTAATTGAACTAATGAGAGTAACAGACGTATCTTAAATAAGATGTGTCAATCACAGACGGCGCTCCGATACTCCAAGGTATTCATAAGCAGATGAATAAACGGCTTTTTTATTCATCCTCCTCTTCTTCTTCTTCCTCCTCTTCTCCTACCGTTTTCCCAGCATCTTTAGTGGGGCCCTTTGCGCCACCAAACTTTCGTTTTGACTTGTAGTCAGCAACATCCTTCTTGTATTTCTCCTTCAGCTTTGCAGCCTTAGTGATGTACGGCTGCTTTTCGCCGTCACTTAAAATTTTCCACATCTCACCCAGATTTTTCGCCACTTCTCCGATGGAGATACCAGGATGTGTGGACTTGATCTTCGGGCGGAATTCTGAACAGAACATCAAGAATCCAGACGGTGGTCTTTTGGGGGCATCAGGGTCCTTCTTGCCTCGCTTACCTGGTCCATAATCCTTCATTTCCCGATCATACCGTACTTTATCTGCCTTTGCCATTTCATCAAATTTAGATTTCTCTTTCCCGGACAATGCCTTCCATCTTTCAGAGCACTTCTTGGAAAATTCTGCAAAATTGACAGGAACTTTTGGATTTTTCTTCTTATGTTCTTTTCTGAAAGTCTGAACAAAATAGGCATAAGCAGACATCTTGCCCTTTGGTTTCTTGGGGTCACCTTTAGGCATCCTGATGTCCATTTTGTCAAAAGCCTCCTGATGAAAGAAAGTGCCCCTTGAATCCGATGCTGCCACCCGTCCAGTACCGACGCCACAGGTTTCTGAGGGGTTGGGGCTGTGTGGCTGGGGGTGGATGGGTGGGGATGGGTGTGGCCTGCGGTTGCCTCACAAAATGTAATTTGTTACATATGCACACCACATACATGGTACCTAGTACCCCCCCCCCCCTTTTTTTTCCAGTACTAGGTATTAAACCCAGGCCTACTCTACCATGGGGTTATACCCTCAGCCCTTTTAATTTTGTTTTAAGACAGGTTCTTTTTGATATTTTTTGGCTAGCTCCAAACTTGTGATTCTCCTTCATTAACTTCCCAAGTAGCTGGGATTATGGGCCGGTACCACCACACCCATCTAGGAGCCATCAATTTTTAGGGGACAAATTGCTGTCGATTTGGTTTCATTGTAATGGCAACCTCAGCTGGCATCATGGACCACCAAGAAGTAAACTTGGAGGCAAGAGGTGGGCAATTGATTTCATCAGGTATAGTCTGGGCTACTTTATGTCCTTGGTTCTTTTATCCCTCCTTTAGAAGCTGGGATCCTCTTTTAGTGCTAACCCTATGAGCTCTTCCTCCTGCAACCCCAAGAAAATGGCTGTTCAAAGTACCGTCAGTGTCAGGCAGAATAACATTTGTGTTTGGAGGACTATCAAATATACAGACTATGTTTGGTATCAAAGTGGTCAGATACTTAAAAGAAAGATGTGATTTCAGCCAAACTGCTTCAAATAATTAAATATACAAAAGTTCAATTTAATAGGGGTGAAGGCAGGAAGTAATACTCTTTTTTAGTGGTGTTAGGGATGGAACCCAGGGCTTGAGCATGCTAGGCAAGCACTCTACCACTGAGCCATTCCCTAGCCCCATAATACTCTTCTATTTATTTGTTATTTTTTAGTTTTACATGACAGTAGAATGTATTTTGACTTATCATACATACATAGAGTATAACTTTCCATTCTTGTGGTTGTAGAGGAAGTGGAGTTTCACTGGTCGTGTATTCATATATGAACATAGGAAAGTTATGTCTGATTCATTCTACTATCTTTCCCATTCCTACCCTCCCTCCCTTCCCCTTAATTCCCCCTTTCTAATTCCAGGAACCTCCACTCCTCCTTCTCTATTGTGAGTCAGCATCCACATATCAGAGAGAACATTCAGCCTTTGGTTTTATAGGATTGGCTTATCTCACTTAACATGATAGTTTCCAGTTCCATCCATTTACCAGCAAATGCCATAATTTCATTCTTCTGTATATATGTACCACACCATGATACTCTTTTTATTCACATTAATGTATGACAATCTCCCAAAATGTGATACAAAGCCCAAAATAGAAATGGGATTCCCCTCTTGAGAACCTTAAGTACGGGAATCTACATAGTTATAAGGCTAATGGACACACACACACACACACACAATCATATGTGTGTGTGTGTATGTATATGATATATATATATATGTATATTAGTATCATATATATGCTAATGGCTAAAGTATACTGATATGTGTGTGTATGTGTGTGTAAATCTATGTTTTAGCTATATTCTTCCAGGTGTTTAAGGGCAATTGGTCAAAACTGATCTTATGTGCTGGGGTTGTGGCTCAAATTAGAGTGCTCACTCACCTAGCATGCATGAGGTACTGGGTTCGATCCTCAGCACCATATAAAATAAAATAAAGTTATTGTGTCCACCTATAACTAAAAAAGAAATATCAAAAAAACTGATCTTGTTCCTATCTACTTTTAAAAGTCACCTGAGATTCCTCAGAGATCACTAAACATTGTGCGTGTAACTTATTTTTTTTAAGAGAGAGAGAGAGAGAGAGAGAGAGAGAGAGAGAGAGAGAGAGAGAGAGAG
>NW_026000249.1:34242153-34247944 GCF_001458135.2 Marmota marmota marmota
AGACTCTTGTGTGATTGCATCCGATTCGGCTCCTGGAGGTCTATTGGGGTCCCACGAATCTGGAATTACATACCCCCAAACCCCTAATATTTTTGTTTGTTTGTTTGTTTGGGGGGGTACCAGGGATTGAACTCAGGAGCACTCTTTCACGGAGCCACATCCCCAGCCCTATTTTGTATTTTATTTAGAGACAGGGTCTCACTCACAGATGCTTAGTACCTTGCCAATTGCTGAGGCTGGCTTTGAACTCTGGATCCTCCTGCCTCAGCCTCCTGAGCCTAGCAGCTGGGATTACAGGCGTGTGCCACCACGCCTGGCTTGTTGTTTTGTTTTGATTATGAAATCTTAAATGCATGGATAAAAAATATAATGAACCAGTGTGTAACCATAGGAAGTCTCAAAATTTTTCATAAAAATGATTTTAAGCCTCCGCAGCAACTCTTGAGGCTGATGCAGGAGGATTGCAAGTTTACAGCCAGCCTCAGCAATTTAGCCACACCCCGACCCTGTCTTAAAATAAAAAGGATGTACTGGGGATGTAGTTCAATGGTAAAGGGAGGAGGGTGCAGCTTGTGGCTCAGTGGTAGAGCGCTTGCATAGCATGTGTGAAACACTGGGTTCGATTCTCAGCACTGCATATAAATGAATGAATTAATTAAAGGTCCATCAACAACTAATAGAAATATTTTTAAAAATATGGTAAAGCACTCCTGAGTTCAATTCCCACTACCCAAAAAGAAAAAAAGAGAAAAATCTTACCCATATTATATATACATATATATGTATATAATTTCATATTACATATATGTATATAATTTTTATGTCCATTATAACTTTATATTTAGGATTTTATGTCTATGGGTTGAACTATGTGAGCAGGAAGAGAATCAAAACTTCACACTGTGAGAAGCAATTCCAACAACCACACCGCTGTCCCACCTTACCATAATGGGGCCAAGTGCCCCCTACACTTAACCTCACCCCCTGGGGGAGTAGTGGGAGGCGCAGTTGCCCACAGATGGTTTGCCCACCCGTCCTCAAAGGAGCCAAAAGCTCACATTGGCCATGCTGGCTGTGGAAAACCTAAGACTTGACGAGCTGCTAAGGAGCAGCTCATCTGTGGCAAGTAGGCAAGGAGTGAAAGAAAGGATCAGATAAAAATAGAAGGGGGCTTTGTTACCAGTTACCTGGACTCTGGCTTATATCAGGAATGGAGACTTTAGTTAGTAATGGGTTCAGGGGATGATAAACCAATTTATGGCAATCTGTGGGATCAGTAAAGGACAGTCTGTGGTTTTAGGGATTGGGTACCTGTCAGGTCACCTTGACAAAGTTTTATTATTTCCTGGCTACTTTTGCCATATTATAAAGTACTCCCTGTTGAAACATGACTGTCTTCCTTTATAAAGTCTAGCATAAGCCTGAGTGTGGTGGCGCACACCTGTAATCCCAGCAGCTCGGGAGGCTGAGGCAGGAGGATCATGAGTTCAAAGCCAGCCTCAGCAACTTTGCAAGACCCTAATCAACTCAGCAAGACCCTGTCTCTAAATAAAAAATAAAAAGGGCTGGGGATGTGGCTCAGTGATTAAATGCCCCGGAGTTCAATCCCTGGTGCAAAAAAAAAAGTATTGCAAGGCTCCCTTTCCCCAAGTTTATAAAAGTATCACTAAATTTCTTTGTGGTTTGAATTAACTATTTTACATTTTTGCATCTGTACAGCCACTGGAGTTTATTCAGCATATCCATATGTGTAGGGGCACCTATCTTTTCAAAAATGTTTTATATTTTTTCATTTCTAAAATTTGCTCCTCTAGTTTCTGTCTCTAATTTCTTAACTATCATTGGCTAGTTCTTTTAGGACATGTCATATTCTGACAGGAATCAATCTCATTCTTTCTCTCACTTTAATAGATGGCTTCTGTGGGTTTCAGGTACATATTTTAACATGCTAAAGAAATATCCAGAGCCAGGTGCTATGGTGCAAGCTTGTTATCCCAGTTACTATCTTGTAATCCTAGGTACTCCAGAGGCTAAGGTAGGAGGATAGGGAATTTCAAGTCAACCTGGGCAATTTAGTGAGATCCTGTCTGAAAAAAACAAAGGAATGGAAAGGAAAAAAAGAAATATCCACCTACTCAAACTGTATTAAAGTTCTTATTCAAAACGATCATTGATTTTTATCATATATTGTTCTGTTTTGGGTGCACAGGACATTTTTACCACATGCTCAGATCTTTTTTTTTTTTTTTTTTTTTAGTACTGAAAATTGAACCCAGGGATGGGATGCTCTGTCACTGAGCTACATCCCCACCCCAGCCCTTTTTCTTTTTTCTCTGGAGACAGGATCTCACTCAGTTGCTTGGGGCCTTGCTAAATTGCTGAGACTGACCTTGAACTTGCACTCTTCCTGCCTCAGCCTCCTGGGTGACTGGGACTGTAGACATGTGCCAATCATGCCTGGCTCTCCCTGTACTTTTTGTTATACCTCTGGTCTTTTTAAAAAATATTTTTAGTTATACATGGGCTCAATATCTTTATTTTGTTTATTTATTTTTATGTGGTGCTGAGGATCGAACCCAGGGCCTCACACGTGAGAGGCGAGCACTCTACCACTGAGCCACAACCCCAACCCCTATACCTCTGGTCTTAATGTAGCAACATTAACTCCATATTGAAAGACTTTGTTAGTCCTAGAAGATAGAGGATTGGGTTTTGTTTTTGTTTGTTTGTTTGGGTACTGGGCATTAAACCCAGGGGCACTTAACCACTGAGCCACATCCTCAGCCCTTTTTTGTATTTTATTTAGAGCCAGGGTCTTACTTAGATGCTTAGGGCCTTGCTAAATTTCTGAGGCTGGCTTTGAAACTTATGATCCTCCTGTCTCAGCCTCCCAAGCTGCAGGGATTACAGGTGTGCCTCACTGCTCCTGGCATAATAGAGGATTGTTAAAAACTTAATAGCTCACAAGTAATATCACAGAACACAGAGAAGACACAAACAGCCTTTAAGCAACCTCCATTCTTGTACTTCAGGTGGCAGGAAGCTTATGGTCTGTTAATGTACAGCTTAAGATGGTCATTTATACTAACAATGGATAGTTATGGGTAGGCTATAAGGTATCCCTCCCAAACTTTCTATGTTGATGCAGAAACAGTGGGAAGTGAAATGATTGAATTGTGAGAACTGTACCCAAATCAGTCCATCCTAGTTTGAATGGACTGGGTGATGACTGTATGTCTACAGTGGGGTGTAGCTGGACAAAGTGGATCACTAGGGGTGTGCCCTGGAAGAATGCATCTGCCCAGTGCCACCCCCCCCACACACTTCCTGCTCACCATGTGGTAGGCTGCTTTCCTTTGCCCTACCTTTTAGCCATGATGTCCTGCCTCACCTTGGGCCCAGAACGAGGGACTCTTAGGTCCTTGATAAGTTGCTGAGGTTATGGACTAAGACCTTTGAAACCATAAGCATCAAATAAACTTTCCCTCCTCTAAGTTGTTCTTGTCAGGTATTTTGGTCACAATGACACAAAGCTGACTGAAACATTATTTGAATTACAGGTTTCTACCATAGTAGCAACCAGAGAAACCTAACTCTCATGATACTTATGGCCTGCAATTCAAAAATAGCTTCTTGATTTTATTTGCATTCCTTTTTTCCCACTTCCTTAAACCTCCCCATTAAGAACCCCTCACTGGGGCTGGGGCTGGGGCTCAGGGGTAGAGCGCTCGCCTCGCACGTAGGAAGCCCTGGGTGCGATCCTCAGCACNGAGAGAGAGAGAGAGAGAGAGAGAGAGAGAGAGAGAGAGAGAGAGAGAGAGAGAGAAGATTGATTCAAGGGAAAATGCCAGCCATCTCCAGAGGGAGAGACAACCCCTTGGCCAGCAGTGTTAATATATAGAGGGACAATAGGTAGGGCCTGAACTAGAGTTAGAGTCAGAGTCAGGGTGGAGTTACACAATTTCACACTAGTTTTTCTAGTGCTTAAGTATTGCCTTTATATCAGGTTGTTTTTTGCAGGCAAAGGGCATAGGCCAAGAACATTGGCTAAGAACATGGGCTTAGAACATGGGTGAGATTGTTCAGGGGGTTTTTGTTTTGCATTTCAAAGATTCATGTGTGCCAGATTACTCCTTTAATCTTAGAAATTCTAAGACAGGAGGATCTCAAATTTGAGACCAGGCTGGGCAACATAGCAAGAACCTGTTCCAAAATAAAATATAAAGGACTGATGGTATACCTCAGTGGTAGCGGCCTCTGGGTTCAGTCCCCAGTCACAGAAAATAAAAGGGTTCATGAATGTTTCTACATCCTAATGGTGCATGGGCACTTCTCTTTTGAGACTACATATATGTTTCTTTTTTCTGTATCCCCAAATTCCTATCTCAGGTTTAGAAAATAAATCTGACCAGGTACAATGGTGCAGGCCTGAATCCCAGCTACTAAGGAGGCTGAGGTAGGAGTATCACAAATTCCAGGCTAGCCAAGGCAACTTAGTGAGACTCTGTCTCAAAATAAATAAATTAAAAAGATATGGGGATGTAGCTCAGAGATAAAGCACCCTGGGTTCAATTCTCAGTACCACACACAAAGAAAGGAAGGAAGGAAGGAGGAAAGAAAAAAGAAAGAAAGAAAAAGAGAAAGTTTATGAAGGATAAATCTGTTTCATTTATGTTGTGTGTGTATGTGTGTATGTATACAATTTGGATTGTTGAATAAAACAATTTGAACTTAAAAATAAGGATGTAGTCAGGTTCAGTGTAATTCCAACTACTTGGAAGGCTGAGGCAGGAGGATCACAAGTTCAAGGCCAGCCTCAACAACTTAGTGAGACCCTATCTAAGAATAAAAAATAGAAATGACTGGGGATGTAGTTCAGTGATAAAGTACCCCTGAGATCAATCTCTAGTACTACAAAAAAAGGACAAAAATTCAAACAAAATATTATACTGTACCTCAACAATTAGCAATAATTACTAATATCATCAATTATCCATTTAGTGTTCAGTTATCTCCCAATATATCATAATTTTATTTTTATATTTATTTTATCCAAATTGAAATTCAAACAAGGCTTAGGTTGTATTTGGTTAAGTTTATTCTAAAAGTGGGTGATATTTAATTTTTTATTGGTGCATTATAGTTTTACATGATAACAGGATTCATTTTGATATATCTATACATACACAACTCACAACCCCAGGTCTCCTTTTTTCTAGTCTACTGTCCTCTCTTTTATTTTCGTGAGGTCCTCTTTCTTTTCTTTTTTCTCTCTAGCTTTCATATATGAGAGAAAACATACAACCCTTGACCTTCTGAGTTTGGCTTATTTAGCTTAACTATGCTCAAGTTTCATCCATTTTCTTGAAGTTGACATAATTTTGTTCTCTTTTATGGCTGAATAAAACTCCATTGTGTATATATACCACACTTTCCTCATCCATTCATCCATTGACAGACACCTAGGCAGGTTCCTAGGTGGCTATTGTGTTTGGTTATTGTGAATTGTGCTGCTATAAAGACAGGTATGCATGATAGGAAGGGCAGCAGAATAGAATAGACAATATGATTGATGTATGTACATTCCATGTATGTATTATATATCAAAATGCATTCTACTGTCATGTATGACTAAAAAAATAAATAAAAATTAAAAAAAGACAGGTATGCATGTATCACTATAGTATGATGACTTTAATTCTTTTGGATAAATACCAAGGAGTGGAATAGCTAGATCATATAGTGGTTCCATTCCCAGTCTTTTTTTTTTTTTTTTTTTTTTTTTTTGTTT
>NW_026000249.1:34251608-34256454 GCF_001458135.2 Marmota marmota marmota
TGTATGTTTTGTTTTTTTTTTTTTTTTTTTTTGAGAGAGAGAGCGAGAGAGATAATTTTTTAATATTTATTTTTTAGTTTTTGGTGGACACAACATCTTTATTTTATTTTTATGTGGTGCTGAGGATCAAACCCAGTGCCCTGCGCATGCCAGATGAGCATGCTACCACTTGAGCCACATCCCCAGCCCCCATTCCCAGTCTTTTGAGGAACGCCATCCTGAAATCCATAGTGGTTGTATTAATTTACAATCCCACCCATAGATTATAAATTGTTCCTATTCCCCCAGCATCCTCACCAGCATTTATTATTATTTGTATTCTCTCTCTCCATCTCCCCTCTTTCTCCCTGCAACCCCAGTGGCACTCTACCACTGAACTATAACCCCAGCCCTTTTTATTTTGAGATAGGGTCTCACCAAGTTACCAAGGCTGGCATTGAAGTTGCAGTTCTCTGCCTCAGCTCTTGAGTAGCTGGGATTACAGATGAGTGCCATCACTCCCAGTCTATTATTTGTATTCTTGACCATTGCCATTCTAACTGGGGTGAGATGAAATCTCTACAGTTTTGATTTTCATTTTCTTGATCTCTAAAAGCGTTGAACATATTTTCATATATTTGTTGGTCATTTTAATTTATTCTTTAGAAAAAAATGTCGATTTACTTCATTTGCCCATTTATTGATTGGGTTGTTTTTTTCTTTGGTGTTAAGTTTTTTGAGTTATTTATTTATTCTGGATATTAATCCTCTGTCAGAAGAGTAGCTGGCAAAGATTTTCTCCCATTCTGTAGGCTCTCTCTTCACATTTGGGTGTGGAGGGGTACTGGGTATTTAACCCGGGGTGCTTTACCTCTGAGCTATATCCTCATCTCCTCTTTATCTTTTTTTTTAATTTTGAGATTGATGAATTTCTTAGGTCCTCACAAAGTTGTTGAGGCTGACCTTGAACTTGTGATCCTTCTGCTTCAACCTCCAGAGTTGCCAGGATTATGAATGTGCACTACAGTGTCTGGCTCTCTTCAAATTCTTAATTGTTTTCTTTCCTGTACAGAAGCTTTAAATTTGATATCATTCCATTTGTTAATTCTTTTTTAAATTTTTTTTGAGCTTTAGGGGTCTTATTGAAGAAGCTGTTACCTGCACCTAAATAATGGAGTATTTAAACTATGTTTTCTTCTAACAGTTGTAAAGCCTCTGGTCTGAATCCTAGGTCTTTAACCCATTTTGACTTGACTTTTGTGCAGTGAGAGAGATAGGGATTTAGTTTCATTCTTCTACATATGGATATCCAAATGTTCACAGTACCATTTGTTTAAAAGTCTGTCATTTCTTCAACATATGTGTTTTGCACCTTTGTCAATGATCAACTGACTGTACTTGTGTGGGTTTGTGTCTGCTTCTTCTGATCTATTCTATGGGTTTCATGTCTATTTCACGTCAGTACCATGCAGGTTTTGTTATAGCTCTGCAGTATAACTTGGTTTTGTTTATTTGTTTTTTACTGGGGATTGAACTCAGGGGTACTTGTCCACTGAACCACATTCCCAGCCCTATTTTGTATTTTATTTAGAGAGAGGGTTTCACTGGGTTGCTTAGCACCTTGCTTTTGCTGAGGCTGGCTTTGAACTCGCAATCCTCCTGCCTCAGCCTGGTGTATAATTTGTTTTTCAAATATATATATTTTTAGTTGTAGATGGACACAATACTGTTATTTACTTATTTTATTTTTATGTGGTGCTGAGGATGGAACCCAATGCCTCACACATGCTAGGCAAGCGCTCTACCACTGAGCCACAACCCCAGGCCCTCTATAGTATAATTCAAAGTCAGGAATTGTGATGCCTCCAGGATTGCTCTTATTGCTCAAAATTGCTTTGGCTCTTCTGGGTCTTTTATTCTTCCACATGAATTTTAGGACTGTTTTTTCTAGTTCTGTGAAAAAAGTCATTGGTGCCTTAATGAGGATTGAATTGAATCTGTAGATTGCTTTTGGTAGTGTGGCCATTTTGACAAAACTAATTCTGCCTCTCCAAGACAATTTAATTTTTGACCCCATTCCTGTTTTATTTTGATAAACTTAAAAATAAATATCACATCATCTTTATCTTAACTTGCCATTGGCTGACATATGTAAATGCTAGTGGAGATTGATGTGGAGACCCTAGTCCAATAATAGGGCCCAGCACTCTTCAGAGGTCTCCCACTGCCTTTGTGCCAGAGACATATTTTAAATGTTTTTTTTTAGTTGTAAATGGACACAATACCTTTATTTTGTTTATTTATTTTTTAATGTGGTGCTAAAGTTTGAACCCTCACACATGCGAGGCAAGCACTCTACAACTGAGCCACAACCCCAGCCCCCAGAGACACATTTTACAGATGCATTGTTTGCCTAAAATATGCAAAAGTTTAAAAACTATTATACCAGGTGTGGTGGTACATGCTTGTAATCCCAGTGGTTTGGGAGGCTGAGGCAGGAGGATCGAGAGTTCAAAGCCAGCCTCAGCAATGGCGAGGCGCTAAGCAACTCAGTGAAACCCTGTCTCTAAATAAAATATAAAACAGGGCTGGGGATGTGACAGCTCAGTGGTAGAGTGCCCCTGAGTTCAATCCCTGGTACCCCCCAAAATAAAAAAATAAAAATAAAAGAAAAGCATTATTAACAAGGCAAGAATGAGCAGAAGATTGAAAGATATGGGTCATCTTTCTACAAGTACTAACCATATGGCAACAAAAACAAAAGTATACCTATAATCAGGTCATAGTGTTACCAGAGATGGGATCTTCTGACTCAGTGATGAAAAAACAACTGAACCAAATTTTGGGAGCCCACACAGCCAAGGCTTTAATTGGGGCTTCAGCCAAAGGATACCATTGGGACTTAAGCTGAAGGAACACAGCACTGATCTAAGGACCAGGCTGCTCCCCAAACAAAGGGAGAAATGAGCTTTTTATTGACTTGCTGGAGTGACTACAGTCAGGTCATTTTCCACTGATCAGGGCTACAGTTCCAAAACATGTTTCTTATGTGAGACACACACCACTGCGTGGTCACAGTCAGCTTGTCCAGGAACTGCTGTGTTCCTCTTAGGCAGCTGATGCCATCATTCTGTACAAACCTCCTGGCCTTGTGGCTTAATCTGGGCTTTATGATAAGGTGAAGGACTGCTATAGCTGCTGAAAAAGCACTAGGATGGGGAAGAAGAAACACACACCAAGTCCAATGGCCACTCAATGTATCCACATGCAGCGCTGACTGCAATCTGGCCCAAAGGCAAGGCAGCAAAGGGGACAGACATAATATGAGGACAGAGATGCCAAGCCTTTTCATCCCATTCCAACCACGCATCATATATCTGCAGGCCCAAGTGAACAGCCAGTATTTTCAGCAAAAATAGCTTTCACATCCCTGAAAAGTAACCTAGGCAACCATTATCATCATAACCCATATGTCAGAGGTGTTATCTACAGCAAAGCTAGAGAATAATATATTACCCAGCTGTGTGACCTCCAAACCTAGTGATTTTTAAGTTGACTAAGAACAAGTGAAGCTGGAGGGCCTATTTAAATGTTTCCCTGGTAACAATTTCATGTTATGCAAACATTTCTGCTTTTGTGGTTTTAACAGGGTCTCATGACAGGCCTTGTTGAAAAGAGCACCAAGATAGAGAAGCAACATGCCATGCTACAAAAGGTTATCATTTATTGTGCCTAGGGGTTTATTTAATTGTCCCACCTTTTCATCTCACCATGATGGCCCCTTACCATCTCATTGGCTCCATAAATAAAATATTCTGAGCTTATGCTTTGCATTTTGATAATACATGAAGATAGAAACTCCATATAATAAAATATCTGCATTTGAATTTAAAAGAGATGAGATGTTGAATAATGATAATTTCTATATTTTAAATATTCCTTGTATTAGTAGGAATACATTTATTATGACCTTGAAATTCAAAGTTACTGCCAGGTGTGGTGATGCATGCCTATAATCTTAGCAACTCAGAACTGAGGTAGAAAGATTGCAAATTAGAGGTCAGCCTAGGCAACTTTGTGAGACCCTGTCTTCAAAATAAATTATGAAAAGGGCTGGTGATGTAGCTTAGTGGTAGAGTGTCCCTGGTTCAATCCCCAGTACCACAAAAATAAGGGAATTCTGAGAAAGAGGAGAAGACCTATTGTATTTTGTTTTGTTCTGTTTTTAAATGATTGGTTTCTTTCTTAGTTTCCTATATATATTAGCTTATGGTCGGCAAAGATTTTAGATATGAAAATGTTTCAACTGCTCTATCAATTGAAAAATATGTAGGCCATTGTATTTGTTTATTTATTTGTTTATTTTCTTTTTGTTTGTGGTACTGGGGATTGAACCCAGAGCCTTGCACATGCTCGGCAAGTGCTCTATCACTGAGCTACACTCCTCAATCCAATAGGTCATTTTAATTCAGCACAAACAAATTTCCTGGGGAAACTGACAAGATGTCATGCTATAAGATACAAAATTATGCATTAAGCTAAACTGATAACAAAAGCACATCAAAATAGTCTCCTAAATAAAAGAGTTTGTTTCTTTCCTATGTAATAGTGCAGAGGTAAGGGGCCTATGTGATGACAGCAATAGGTCTCTTTAAAGGGTGAACAGCCAGGTGCAGTGGCACACACCTGTAAATCCCAGCGGCTTGGGAGGCTGAGACAGGAGAATTGCGACTTCAAAGCCAGCCTCAGCAATGGAGAGGTGCTAAGCAACTCACTGAGACCCTGTCTCTAAATATAATATAAAATAGGGCTGGATATGTGGCTCAGTGGTTGAGTGCCCCTGAGTTCAATCCCTAGTACCCCAAAA
>NW_026000249.1:34257621-34260869 GCF_001458135.2 Marmota marmota marmota
AAAAAAAAAAAAAAAAAAATGAACATCTTGTATAATTAAAAAGAACCCCCCCCATAAAAAGTCAGCATCTTTAAAGTGAACATACTAGCTGAGCATGGTGATGCACACCTGTAACCCTGGATATTCAGGAGGCTGAGGGAGGATGATGGCAAATTTGGGACCAGCCTGGGCAACTGAGCAAGACCATGTCTCAAAATAAAAAATAGGGGCTGAGATTGTGGCTCAGTTATAGAATACCTGCCTGGGGCACTGGGTTGGGTCCTCAGCACCACATAAATAAATAAAATAAAGTTATAAAAAATAAAAAAGGCTGGGGGATGTAGACCAACTTTCCCAACATGTGTGAAAACCTAGATTCAATTGACCCACCTCACCAAAAAACAAAGAAAAAAAGATAAGCACATTGTTTTAGCCTAAGAGTGACTAAAGAGATATATCCAAATGGAAAGAATGAACCTATACCAAATCTTATTTTTTTAAAAAATGTGATAATTGATTGTGGTATTGCACAACTGTAATCCCAGCTACTCAGAATGCTGAGGCAGGAGGACCACAAGTTGGAGGCCAGCCTCAGCAAATTAGCAAGACCCTGTCTCAAAATCAAAAAAGGCTGGGATATAGCTCAGTGGTAGAACTCCCCTGGGTTCAATTGCTAGTACCAAAAATAGAAATAAAAAGTTATAAAATATGTGTATAACAATTGGAGACCAGTGCAGCCGTGCCGCACCGTGAGCACCTGTCCGCCCGCCCCATCCCGTCCGCCGTGTTCTCAGACTTGTTCCAACAATCATCTGTTAAAACATGGTGGATTACTATGAAGTTCTAGGCATGCAGAGACATGCCTCACCAGAGAATATCAAAAAGGCATATCGGAAACTTGCACTAAAGTGGCATCAGATAAAAATCCTGAGAATAAAGAAGAAGCAGAGAGAAAATTCAAACAAGTAGCTGAGGCATAAGAGGTGTTATCAGATGCTAAAAAACAGGACATCTATGACAAATATGACAAAGAAGGCTTAAATGGTGGAGGTGGAGGTAAAAGTCATTTTGACAGTCCATTTGAGTTTGGCTTCATATTCCGGAACCCAGATGATGTCTTCAGGGAATTTTTTTGGTGGAAGGGACCCATTTTCCTTTGACTTCTTTGAAGACCCATTTGAAGACTTTTTTGGGAACCAAAGAGGTCCCCGAGGAAGCAGAAACCCAGGTGCAGGCTCGTTTTTCTCCGCTTTCAGTGGATTTCCATCATTTGGAGGTGCATTTTCTGCATTTGATACAGGATTTACTTCATTTGGGTCACTAGGTCACGGTGGCCTTATTTCATTCTCTTCTACATCATTTGGTGGCAGCGGGATGGGTAACTTCAAATCTATATCAACTTCTACCAAAATAGTAAATGGGAGAAAAATCACTACAAAAAGAATTGTCGAGAATGATCAAGAAAGAGTAGAAGTTGAAGAGAGGGCCAGTTAAAGTCCTTAACAATAAATGGTAAGGAGCAGCTGCTACGCTTGGATAACAAGTAATTCAATGCATGCATTTAACAGAAATGTTAAACTATAACAAGCACCATTTGAGGATTAACAGGAACATTTTTTTGAAGATTTCAGATGAACTTGACTTTCAGTATAATTGTACCTAATCTAAAGTATTTATAAACAGCTCATCGGAGCCCCTACTTGTCATAGACTTTTGAGTTTATTGTTGGGACCACACAATAGGACCATTTTTTTTTGTCTTTAAAATTGTTGTAATCTCTGTATGCACTTTGCTTTTTTATTAAATGTAATCCTAGGTGAGCCTTGACTTTTGAGTAGTGCTAGGACAAGATTGTATTCAACACCAGCATGGATCTGCTTCCCATTGTGTTTGACATGTGAGCCAAGTAGTGTCAGCCTGCTGTGAGCTAACATTGCCAGGATGAGGCTCCTGTAGAAGTAATTTGGTTTTTTTTTTCCAGTATTTGGTAATGAAAGATATTAATGCATTAATGGTAAAACATTTCTGGTTTAATATAAATTTAAGGATGTTTTCTAGTTGTGCATGAATGCTGGCAACTTAGTAAAGTTTTGACAATTGTTTAAATATGTAATGTTAAGCTTAGGTTTAAAAATCTGGTAAACTGGGTCTTTGTCATTGCTTAAAAACAAAGAAAATAAATGTGAATGTGTTTGGTGCATTTAAAAAAACAATTGGAGAAAATTAAATATGAGCCAGATATTAAGTGATATTAGAGAATTCTTGTTAATTCTTAGGTGTGTAAAAATACCATGAAGATATAGGAGATTATACATTTTTAGGAGAAATATGTTGAGGAATTTAGAAATGAAGGGATTTGGTGTCTGCAACTTTCTTTCAAAGGGGGAAAAAAAACCTCCCAGTGACTGAAAATTAATGATGTGAATATGAATTATATCTAGGTACAGTACTCTGTACCTTGCACTGTTCCAAAGTTCAAATTGCTCGTGTTCTTTGAACTATTAGATTAATTAGTACAACCTTGCAGGAAAAGTACAGAGAATATATGTACCCACAACTGAAATTTAAGGCATGTAAACATTTCCCCATATTTGTACAGAGACAATTTTATGTAATAATTAAGGTTTTGTGTGTGTGTGTGTGTGTGTGTGTTGCTGAGGATTGAACTCAGGGCCTTGTACAAGCAAGGCAAGCACTCTACCAACCGAGGTATAACCCCAGACCCATAATTAAGATTCTTGAGTTAGCCAGGCACTGAGAAAGTCCAGAGAGGTGAACTTCAACTGTAGATGACAGGGTCATTTATGTATGTGATGGAAAAGAATTTCAGCTTATGTTAGATATTGAGGCACAGAGATTTATTTAAGAAAGCAAGAAGTACACATTCAAGGGAGAATGTGTGCAATCTTGAGTGAGAGATGCCTTTAGGGTTCTTTGGCTCTTAAAGAAAATTTGGTGCAGGGTGGGGATGGGAAGGTAAGTGGGGATGACATCAGTCTGGTGATCACAAGACAGTTTATAAAGATCTGGAAATTTCAGCCTCTTTAGGCTGATGTCTTCTCCATTATCTGTCTCAACAGAGGGGTTTTGGACATTTTATTTCTTATTCTCTTTAGCAGCAGCAGGCCGTACCATGACTACAAGCAGGGGCAATATATAGGATAGGTTGCATGCCACTGCACAGGTGGAATTCTTCAGTTTTGTTTTGTTTGTTTGTTTGTTTGGTGATGCTGGGGATTGAACCCAGGGCCTTGTGCATGCCAGGCAAT
>NW_026000249.1:34262211-34269017 GCF_001458135.2 Marmota marmota marmota
CTCTCTCTCTCTCTCTCTCTCTCTCTCTCTCTCTCTCTCTCAAAAGGAGTACAAATGGAGGATTGGGGTTGTGGCTCAGTAGTGGAGCTCTTAAAAAAAAATTTAAACATTCTCCCTCCTATCAAGGTGGGGTTGTGGCTCAGCGGTAGCATGCTCACCTAGCATGTGCAAGGCCCTGGGTTTGATTCTCAGCACCACATACAAATAAGTAAACAAAATAAGGTGTTGTGTTCAACTAAAACTAAAAAAAAAAAATATTAAAAAAAAGAAAAGAAACAGCTGCAGTGGCTGGTGTCTAGGTTTCTCATTTAGTGTCCTCAGTGCCTCAGGCAGGTGAGCAATCCGCCCCTGCATAGAGCTACTCTCAGGCCTGAAGGCTCCTGTCAGCAGCCGCACATTCTTTCAGTTTATCCAGCTCCTGTTGGACTGTATGACAGGCGGGAAGTCCATGTCCTGGTGTGGAGCCCACTGTTGATGTCATGGTCTGTGAGATGAGTTCCTTGGCCACTCTCAGTTACCTGGGGTGTGCCATACGTGGCACTCAGCCAGATCAGTCCCTTAAGACTTGCCTTCTGATTGGCTCTTGCTGGAGAAGGTTTTCATCAAGTCTGTAACTCTGTCCACCCAAGTCAATGTGTATTTGGTCCCTACTGATAATGGGAGAGAAAAAAGTATTCTATTTGCCATCACTGATGAGGGACATCAGTCACCTTGCCTGATATGCCCCTTGGTGGCATCCATCATTGTGGGTACAACTGAGAGTGGGCAAGACAGTCCTGGCATGGAGCAGCAACATCAGGCCTCCCTGTGGGAAGTCCCAGTGTGTCGCAGCTGCCCACATTGTCTTCTGACCTGCGTGCTTCATTCTACGATGCAACCAAGTGGTGGGTTCTTCTGCTGGGGCTCCCTCCAGCCTTCTGATCTTTGCTGGTTGTGCAGCCTTGACTGGCACTTCTCTGCTGATGGGCCCCATAACAAGAAGGGTAGTACACGTGGCACACAGTTGTCTTTCCAACAACTATAATGTTCTTCTGCCCCCTTCCATATTTTTTTGTGATCAAAATTCAATGGGAGGGCTGGGGTTGTGGCTCAGTGGCAGAGCACTTGCCTAGTATGTGTGAGGCATGGGTTCGATTCTCAGCACTGCATATAGATAAATTAGATAAAGGTCCATTGACAACTAAAAAAAAAAATCAATGGGAGTCTTAATCCACTGTCATAAGCACCATCCAATCATCTAGAACGACATGGACAGTAAACTCAATAGTTTTCAATGTCTAGTGTCACAATGTCCTGTGCCTGTTTTACTGTTCATTTGCCCTCAGTATGAGGGTCAGTCCAGTCCCACACTGTCTCCTATACAAATAATACAGGGGTCATAATAACAGGTGAGGGATAAAAGCCTTCCAATAACCCAGTAGCCCCACAAATTCTTGTATTTGCTTTACTGTGTTAGGAAGTGGAAATGCCTGGACTTTATCTGTTCTAGCCCAAAGTCTAACCATTGTCTTACCTGACCAAACAACACCAAAGAATTTCACTGATAAGCCAGGGCACTGCACTTTGTTAGGTTTTCTATAGCCCATCCTCCAACTTGAAAGTGAGTCAGAAGAAGAGGTGCCTTGGTAAGCACTGAAAAAGAGTTGAATGTAATCATTATGTAAGCATTTTTACCAATGGAAGTAAGATGAGTTCCTTGGCCACTCTCAGTTACCTGTGGTGTGCCATATGAATTTGTTACCATACTACGACAAGGTGAGGTGATAGAGGTGTTTTTTTTTTTTTTTCAGTACCAGGGATTGAACCCAGGGGCACTTAACCACTGAGCCACATTCCCAACCCTTTTTAATATTTTATTTGGAGACAGGGTCTTGCTGAGTTGCTTAGGGCCTTGCTAATTTGCTGAGGCTGGCTTTGAACTCTGAATCCCCCTGCCTCAGCCTCCTGAGCCCCTGGGATACACAGCTTCTCTTAATTAAGCTTCTCTTAATTAATAGCCATATGAAAACAGGTATAGAAATTCCCCAAAATTTTTCACAAAGAACTACCACATGATCCAGTAATCCCACGGCTTTGTATATATATTCAAAGGAAATAAAATCAGTTTACCAAGGAGCATCTGCTTTCCCATGTTCCTTGCAGCACTATTCACAATAGCCAAGAAATGGAAACAACCTAAGTATCCATCGGCGATTGAATTGATAAAGAAAATGTGGTATATACACACACACACACACACACACACAGAGTAATACTATTCCACCACAGAAAAAGAATGAAATCCTGTCATCTGTGACAATAGAACTGGAGATCCTTATGTTAAGTGAGATAAGCCAGGATATAGAAAGACAAATACTGTATGATCTCACCCATGTAGATTCTAAAAGAGTTGATCCTTGGGCTGGGGTTGTGGCTCAGTGGCAGAGCACTTGCCTCGCAAGCATGAGGCCCTGGGTTCGATCCTCAGCACTACATAAAAATAAATAAATAAAAGTGAAGATATTTAAAAAAAAAAGAGTTGATCCTCATAGAAGTTTCAAGTTCCAATGGTTACCAGAAGTGGAGGAGAGTGGCTGTGGGGAGGTGTGGGGAGCCATATTAAGAAGCAAGAAGTTGGGGATGTAGTTTAATGGTAAAGCATCCCTGGGTTCAATTCCCAGTACCAAGAGGGGAAAAAAAGCTAAAAGAATCTATGTTGAATTATTTTTCACCACAAAAAAATGGCATATGTTTGAGGAAATAGATGTTTGACTTGATTTCAACATTATACAATGCCGGATTTCTGTTCTCGTGACTAAAAGGCTCAGGGGTCACTCCAGTTGAACTGGGCTAACTGGGCTGCACGAAATAACCACACAAGAGACACAAGTACCTTTTTCTTTGGGGTCGCTGTGACGGCTCCTCTGACCTTAAGGGTCCGCAGGAAGAGAGAGAGAGCACACGCTGACCCCTTTTATTGAGGAGAAGCTATTCAAATGAGGCAAGGGGTCAGGTTCAGGGGGCTAAGTATCTTCATGATGTCCACTGTCAGCAGGTTGACTGACACCTGGGTAGGCCACACCCAAGGGCACAGTAAGAGAAGGGGACACACACAAGGCACTTCCATGGAAGATTCTATCCTAAACAGGGCAAGGGGTTAGATTACAAAGGAACAGGTGAGCATAGCTTCACCCATAGGGCTGTAGCAAGACACACCCATGCACGAGACACTGACCCTTGAACCCAAGAAGGGTGGGGAAAGCTCTGCCACATTTCTGTAACTGAGCGCCTCAGCACCCAGCCGGGGAGTGTGACACAGTCACGTGTAAGGTTGGTCTCCCACAATACAATATGTGCATATAATGAAACATTATGTGGGACCCATTAATATGTAAAACTTTTTTACTCTGCAGTACAGAGGATTGAACCCTGGGGTGCTTTACAATGGAACTACATCCCCAGCCTCCCTTTTTGAAAATATATTTTTTTAGTTGTTGATGGACCTTTATTTTAGATATTTATATGTGGTCCTGAAAATCGAACCCAGTGCCTCACACATGCTAGTCAAGTGCTCTATCACTGAACTGCAACCCCAGCCCCCCAACCCTATTTTATAATTTTTATTTTGAGACACAGTCTTACTACATTGCTGAGACTGGTCTCGAACTTGCAATCCCCTGCCTCATTCTCCTGAATAGCTGATATTACAGGTGTGTGCCACCATGTTGGTCTCTGGCTGTACAACATTTACATATCAATTGAAAAATAAATTTAGGACCTGAGGATGTAGCTCAGTTGTAGATCTGTTTTTCACATAGATGAATCTCTGGGTTTGATCCCCAGCACCACAAAATTAAATACATACTTTTAAAATATAAATTTAAAGAGCTGGGCATGATGGCACAAGCTGTAGTTCAACCTATTCAGGGAGACTGACATGGAATGATTGGGAATTCAAGGCCAGTCTGGGCAATATGGCAAGACCCCTTGTCAACAACAACAAAAAATAATAACAATTTTAAAAAAGAGAGCAACAAGCTAAACCACAGGCCAGCTATTTGCCAGAGAACTTGGAAGAGAAAACAGATCTCCTGGGGTCATTAAAAAAAGCCTCAAAGATTGGCCTCAAAAGCTATTCTTGGGCTGGGGTGTGGCTCAGTGGTGGAGCACTTGCCTCACCCGTGTGGGGCACTGGTTTCCATCCTCGGCACCACATAAAATAAATAAAGGTATTGTGTTTATCTATAAGTAAGAAAAAAATGTAAAAAAAAAAGCTATTACAGCCTGAGTTTAATGGGATCAGATTGCTGAGCCATTTATTATCCTTTGGGACATTGTCAATGGACCATCTGGGAGCAAGGGCTGGCTTTAGAAAGAAAGAAAAAAGAAAGAAAACAACATAGTAATCATTGGTAATTAGGGGAGCTAATGGCCTAGAAATCACTGCAAAATAAGGAAAGCAATTTAATGCAGAGAGTAGGGAAATTTCAGAGAGTGCAGCTAAACTGTGGCCTGGCAGAGACTATGTGCATATCTGGCACCTGTACCTGTGACACTAAAGATATTATCCCTGAAGAAGAAACAGACTTCATTAAAATAGGTTTAATGGAAAAGAGTCAACAGGACTTCTCATCAAACACAACAATCAATTTTAGGTGGCTTATAGACTACTTTATGAAAAGCAAATAAAATTATTCTAGAAGATAATACAAGAGCATATCTTCATGATTTTGGAATAATATTTGTGCTGTGGATTGAGCCTAGGGCTTTGTGTTCTTCTACTGAGCTACACCCTGAAAATTTCTTAAGTAAGAATAGGGCCAGGCATGGTGGCACAACACCTGTAATCCTAGTGACTGAGGAGGCTGAGGCTGGAAGATTGCAAGTTGGAGGCCAGCCTCAGCAATTTAGCAAGGCCCTAAGCAACTTAGCAGAACCCTGTCTCAAAAAAAAAAAAAATGGGCTGGGGATGCAATTTCAATCAAAATCCCAATGCAATTCCTCATAGAAATATAAAAGCAATCATGAAATTCATCTGGAAAAATAAGAGACCCAGGATAGCCAAAGTAATCCTTAGCAAGAATTGTGAAGCAGGTGGCATCACTATACCATATATATANTCTTCAGTTTTGTTTTGTTTGTTTGTTTGTTTGGTGATGCTGGGGATTGAACCCAGGGCCTTGTGCATGCCAGGCAATCACTCTACCTCCCCAAGCCTCTTCAGATGTTTTATGAGTATGTTCCTTTACTTTATAACCAGGACCACACTGTTCAGATCCTCTTCTAAAGAGATTGAAGATAAGGAAAGTGGCCAGATCTTTTTTGTTTTTTGTTTGTTTTTAAATAAAACTTACGTGGTTGGGGCGCATGCGCAAAGCAGCTGCCCGCCATTCCTGCCGCTGCTTCTACAGCTGGGCATCGCCTCCCTCTCCCTTGGTGTCTGGTTCGTGTCGCCTATTCTCACCTGACATGCCAATCCTCGCCTGCCTGTGCTCGGCCCCCCCTCCTCCGCCGCTGCGTGGTCCGGCTCAGTCCGCATCCCGGCAGCCGCCATGTTCAGTCGGAGCCCCGCGTCCCCAGCTGGTGTCATTTGCAGAAATGGCTGTTGGTTGTGTGGTGATTTTTGCCACCTGTTTAACAACGGCTGCATATGTGCTAAGCAATCTGAACCAGTTCAGAAAAAGGTAGATGGAACATGTTGACCAGCAGTTAAGGTCCAGAAAGCTTTTGGAAAAAAGCTGTGGCTTCTTTAGGTCCATTGAGAGCATTCAGTTTCATAAAGATATGCTTATGGTCAGTATTTTGCAATTTTTAAATATGTGCACTATATAGGTGTATAGTCAAAAGTATTGTTCTGATTAGGTGTTAAATTGAAATATTCTTGGTTTAAAAAAAAAAAAAACTTATCTCACTGCAAACTTTCCTGGGCACTGATTAGTGTTGAACACAACACTCAAGTTCTTCAGTGCCTTGAAAGGCCCTGCATACTCTTTACAATCTCAAACCATCCCGTGTCTTCTGTGTAGTCCTCAGGATAGGGCTCTCAAGGCACATTGCATCCATATTCCATGACAGTACGCAAAGCAAGAACCTAGAAGCAAGCATGCTAATGTAATTCAGGTAGATTAATTTGTTTAGACACTTGGGTTAAAGCACGAATGGTATTTTGTTTCAGTCCAGTTCTGTTTTATCCAAGTCCACTCCATCTCATTTGCAGGTTAGACTGCCCAGGGAGGTCTTTGTGTTGAAGGCACAGGGAGTTCTGGGCAGATCCAGCAGTCATTCTGGTTGACTTCCATCACCCAGTCCAGAAGTAGGTTACCTATTGCTAATCTATGGAGAATATGACAGATGTTTAATAGGTACCAATAATGGCGAGTTATCTCCATGAGGCAGTATGCAGGCTGCTGTGCAGTTTTGTGTTTGTAAAGTAGCCTGCACAGTAGGCCTGCCTGGGCAGGTGTACCAAATCAATCTTTCTGTTGGCACTTCAGGGGTATAGAAAGAATAAGACACCTGTGGAATATATAGCCATCATAAACAAGGTGTTCATAGCAAGTGGAATACAAAGTGTTCCTTTGGTGATGATCCCCTGTGGTAACATCATCTGTACTTGTAAGGGCCAGGTTCCCAACACAGTAGGCTTTACTTGTAAATTTAGACATTCTCGGGGCTGGGGATGTGGCTCAAGCGGTAGCTCGCTCGCCTGGCATGCGTGCGGCCCGGGTTCGATCCTCAGCACCACATACAAACAAAGATGTTGTGTCCACCAAGAACTGGAAAATAAATATTGAAATTCTCTCTCTCTCTCCTCTCTCTCTCTCTCT
>NW_026000249.1:34275917-34281488 GCF_001458135.2 Marmota marmota marmota
GCGTGGTATTGGCACCAAAATAGACTTGTAGACCAGTGGTGCAGAATAATAGAGGACACAGAGACAAATCCACATAAATACAGTTGTTTCATACTAGACAAAGACACCAAAAACATATATTGGAGAAAAGATAGCCTCTTCAACAAATGGTGCTGGGAAAACTGGAAATCCACATACAGCAAAATGAAATTAAATCCCTAACTCTTACCATGTACAAAACTCAACTCAAAGTGGATCAAGGACCTAGGAATAAGATAAGAGACCCTGCACCTAATAGAAGAAAAAGTAGCCCCAAATCTCCATCATGTCGGATTAGGCCCCAACTTCCTTAACAAGATTCCTAAAGTGCAAGAAATAAAATCAAGAATCAATAAATGGGATGAATTCAGGGGCTGGGGTTGTGGCTCAGTGGGAGAGTGTTCACCTCACACATGTAAAGCACTGGGTTCCATCCTCAGCACCACATAAAAATAAATAAATAAAATAAAGATATTGTATCCACCTACAACTAAAAAAATTTTTTTAAATAAATGGTATGGATTCAAACTGAAAAGCTTCTTCTCAGCAAAAGAAACAATCAGTGAGGTGAAGAGAGAGCCTACACACATCAGCTAGAGCACTAATCTCCAGGATATATAAAGAACTCAAAAAACTTAACACCAAAAAAATAAATAACCCAATCAATAAGTGGGCTAGGAACTGAACCGACACTTCTCAGAAGAAGATATATAATTGATCAACAAATATATGAAAAAATGTTTATATCTTTAGCAATTAGAGAGATGCAAATCAAAACTACTCTAAGATTTCATCTCATTCCAGTCAGAATGGCAGTTATTAAGAATACAAGCAGGGCTGGGGATGTGGCTCAAGCGGTAGCGTGCTTGCCTGGCATGCATGCAGCCCGGGTTCGATCCTCAGCACCACATACAAACAAAGATGTTGTTTCTGCTGGAAAATTAAAAAATTCTCTCTAAAAAAATTTTAAAAAAAGAATACAAGCAATGATAAGTGTTGGTGAGGATGTGGGAAAACTCATACATTGCTGGTGGGACTGCAAATTGGTGCAACCAATCTGAAAAGCAGTATGGAGATTTCTTAAAAAACTTGGAGTGGAACCACCATTTGACCCAGCACTCCCCATTTTATACCCAAAGTACTTAAAAACAGCATACTACAGTGATACAGCCATATCAATGTTTATAGCAGCACAAAATAAAATTGGCTGGGGATGTGGCTCAGTAGTTAAGTGCCCCTGGGTTCAATCCCCAGTACCAATAAATAAATAAAAATAAAAAGGGGCTGAGGTTGTAGCTTAGTGCTTTTTGGTACCAGGGATTGAACTCAGGGGCACTTGACCACTGAGCCACGTGCCCAGTCCTATTTTGTATTTTATTCAGAGACAGGGCTCACTGAGTTGCTAACTGCCTCACTTTTGCTGAGGCTGGCTTTGAACTTGCAATCCTCCTGCCTTAGCCTCCCAAGCCGCTAAGGATTACAGGCATGTGCCACTATGCCTGGCTAAGATAATGTTTTACTGTAATTATCTGGCTTTTTTTTTTGAATTTTTTAATATTTTTTTTTTAGTTTCGGTGGACACAACATCTTTATTTTATTTGTATGTGGTGTTGAGGATCGAACCTAGTGCCCCGAGCATGCCAGGTGAGCGCTCTACTGCTTGAGCCACATCCCCAGCCCCATTATCTGGCTTTTAAATAGCTTTCTGTATTATTGTATAATCTTGCAGTTGGAGTTGGTCTGTCAAAGGTAAAGTAAGTGGAAAAAATTTGTATGTGCAGGTTTGTCTATTTTAAAGGTTCCCATCTGTCAGCTCTGATTTCTGTGATCCCCTCTTGTCTGTGAAGGGAAAGTGAGGAACAAGAGATGGGTAAGAGAGAAATGAAAGACGGAGACCAGGCAGAGATACACACGAGAGTTTTATTTGTCAAAGCTGACAAATAAAAGTCATGTCTCTATAGGAGAGAGAGGCAACACAGGCTTGAGTTCTGGGACTTTTATGGGGTAGGCTCAGGAATCAGAGCCGGGCAGGTACTAATGCGGGCAGTTAAAGGTTGGGTTGGTGTGAGGGAGTGGTGAACCTTTCTTAGAAAGGCCCTTGGGTGGGAAAGCAAAACTTTTTTCCTTAAAATGGGGGCTGTCACTTAAGATGGCCATCCAGATGCTAAGCAAGGACCTTTTATTCCCCCCCTTTTTTGTTTTTATTGGGCCCCTTAGGGAACAGGGACATAGGTCAATCTTCTATAACTGCTTTCTGCTGGGAAGGGGCAGCATTTGAATCCCTTATTAGGGGCACCGGATGTCATTGGAACGATGCCGGAGGTTGAGTGGTGGTGGAATGCTGTCCTGATGCCCCAATTTTTGGTGAGGGATTGGTATTCCTGTAACAAAAGCTGGTTTATAGTTTAATTAGAGATTTTTTGGATGTGGTCGTGAACCAATCTAATGATGCAGGGGGACAAGTGTTAAGAGAAGACCTATGACAAGGAGAGGGGTCAGGAAAGGAAGTGCCCACTGGAGATGGGGGTTACTTAGCTGCCATCCTTCAGTAGAGGAGAGCTGCTGTTTCCAGTGTTCAAGGTCCTGTTGGAGTTGTTTTATCTTGTCCTTTACCATACCAGACTGATTGACATAAAAAATAGCATTCCTCCTGTAGGTACAGACAAAGTCTGCCTTTTTTGGCCATAAGAAGATCAAGACCCCTTGGATTCTGCAGAACCCCAGCAGCTAAAGAATCAAGCTGGGATTGTATGGTTAGTATAGTTTGAGCAAGTTGTTGTTGAGAAACTGATGTGACTCCATTTTTGAGAAACCAGCCTCTACCTCAGAGCAAAGCCTGTCCAAAGAAGGGGGCATGACCCTTGTCCTTGGAAAGACCCACAGAGCACTCCTAGGCACATACCCACCCTGCTGAGTTGTTTATCTACAAATAACAGGAGAGATCTGCAGAGCCAGATGTCCCTGACTCAGTCAGGCTAGGTGAGGACCCATAGCAACCCCCTAGCAACCACCAATCAGCATGAGACAGGGAAAATACCTGGGATGCCAGATGACACCCCAGTAGTTTATGGTGGTTGATAACATGTTGGGAAACCATGTGGTTTAGCTCGTACTCCCCTCGTGGCTTAAACCAATCAGTTCAAACAAATCCCCCTCTTGTACTAACCAATCACCCCTACCCAACTTGTTCCCTCAAGTGACTGTGCTAATCAATGTTAACAGTTGTTGTTTGATTTTCCCACAGTGTGTGATGATTCGCTAAGAGATGCTATGATGTATATGAAGTCCCTGCCTTCCCCAAAGAGTGTATAAAACTGCTGCAAACCCTGGGCTCGGGGCCTCTCAGCATCACCAGTTGCTGTGTGCGCACGGAGGACCGAGCTAGCTCGCAATAAATGCCTCTTTGCTGCTTACATCAATCTTGGTCTCTGGTGGTCTTTTGGGGGTCCTGAACTCGAGCTTAAGCACTGTAAGTCTCCTAGAAATTGGAATGGTAACTCCTGGTAATGGTCCCTAGGAGGTGAATGGCAGAATAAGGGAGGAGGACAAAAATGAAAAGGGGAAGGATGGTACTCATGGTTCTGCATGTCCTCGTGGTCCTCAGAGATGGAAGGAAGATGGGGAATTCCGGCCTTGGAGAAACACAGCTTGAGAGGGCCTGTGGGTGTCACTGTATAAAAGGGCAGAGAAAACCATTTTAAATGGGAGTTATAATCCCAATGTGGATGCCCTCAAAGTGGGCCACCAAGGGAGTGGTAAGAATGACCCAATAAGGTCCAGTTCATTTTGTGGAGAGTTGAGAGGAAAGGGGGGGCTTGTTGGGGGGGGTAAGAAGTACCAGGTCACCAGGAGACAGAGTGGGAGAAGGGAAAGAGGCAGAACTAGGCTTTTCCAGAACAGCATTACTGTATTGCCAAAGAAGGTTCCTAATGTATGCAAGAAGGGGCCAGAAAAGATGAGGAGCAAGGGGTAGTAGAAAATCAGAGGGTGGTGAGCTGAGCAGGGAGATAGGCTGTCCATATGGAATCTCAAAAGGGAAGATGTTGAGTGGTTTCTTTGGGAGGGCTTATAACCTAAGAAGAGCCAAGGGAAGGAGTTTAGTTAAATCTAAATGTAATTCAAGGGATAGTTTAGAGAGAATGTTCTTCAAGGTCCCATGGGTGGGTATGTTCCACCTTGCCAGAAGACTGGGGATTTAGGGGATATGAAAATGCCAGGAGATGTTGAGTGCCTTAGCTACAGACCATGAAACATGGAAAGTAAATTCAGGACCATTATCAGACTGGAGCGAGGAGGGAAGGCTGAATGGAGGAAGAATGTGTTTAACAAGGATGTTGGCCACATTTATTGGTGGTAGGAAAAGCCTCCACCCATCCCAAGAAGGTGTCAACAAGTACCAAGAGAAATCTGTACCACTTGACCAGGGGCATATGGGTGAAATCCAGCTGCCAATCAGAGCAAGGGAGATGTCCTCTTGCCTGGTGTAAAAGGAAGGCAGGTGGGCAGAGATTGGAGGTGAGATTGACTTTTTGGCAGATTTCACAGGAGGCAGAGAGGGTAGAGAGAAATTGTAGGTCCTCTGGAGAGAGTTTAAGGTGGGAAGTGAGAAATGGTTTTAAAGATGTGGTGTTAGGGTGAAAGAGGTTGTGAAGGAAGGTAAACATCTGTTGAATGTCAGGTGGGGAAGAGTTCATCGGGGGACTAGCAAGGCAGAGGAGTGCAGGTGGAGTAGGTTGTTGGAGGGTGGTGGCCCTCGCCTCAGAGTCTGCCTTATTGTTGCCGAGTGTCACAAAGGAGGTGTTTGTCTGATAGGATTTACAAGGTGAGATTCCATTGGCAGTGGGAAGCTTTGAGGCCTGAAGGAGATCGGAGATAAAGGGGGCATTAGTAATTGAAGTTCCCTTGGTGGTAAGGAATCCGTGCTCCTTCCAAATAGCAGAGTGGGAGAGAAGTATGTGGAAAGGGTATTTAGAGTCAGTGTAGACACTGAGGAAGGCTCCCTTTGCCAAAGTGAAGGCTCTGATGAGGACAACAAGTTCAGCCTGCTGACTGGATGTATTATTGGGGAGGGGAACCACTTCCACAACCGAGGTTAGAGAGACTATAGCATGCCCTGCCTGAGGAACTCCCTCCTGAAGGAAGGAGGAGGCATCTGTGAACCATGTGTATGTTGCCTGGAGAAAGGAGCCTTCCTGGGTGTAGGAGGGATGTGGAAGAAGCTCCTCTAGAGTTTCAATGCATGAATCGGTAAGAGGAGAGGTGGAGAGTCCTGAGGAGCGGGGAGGAGAGTAGCAGGGTTTAAAGGTGAGCTCATGTGGAAAGTAAGACTGGGATCTTCCCACCAAGGAAACCTGTGGAGATAAAAGGAATGGAAACCCTTGTAGGTGAGGAGTTCCTTTAGGGGATGGGGAGCCAGGATGGTGAGTGGGGCCCAGAGGGAGTTTCTTTGACTCGGTAATGAGTAGAGAGGCTGTGGCCAACATTCTTCATAGGCAAGGGGACCATCCCTGAGCAGTAGGGTCAAGACCCTTCGATAGATAAGCCACAGGGGCA
>NW_026000249.1:34285093-34294935 GCF_001458135.2 Marmota marmota marmota
GGCGGACACAACATCTTTGTTTGTATGTGGTGCTGAGGATCGAACCCGGACCGCACGCATGCCAGGCGAGCGCGCTACCGCTTGAGCCACATCCCCAGCCCGACCCAGTGTCTTTCTGATGGCACATAGGACAAGGGTCTGGAGGCTTGCGAGACTTAGGACATGTACAAGCCCAGTGACCCATCTGACCACATTTAATACAGGGTCCAGGCAGTCCCTAGGGACCCTTCCATAGGCCAGGGACAGATGCTAAGGCTGGATGGATGGCTTGAGCAAGCATCTGATATTTCTGCTTCCAGGCCTTCTTTTATCTCTCGTTATACAATTTATTTATTTTTAATATTTATTTTTTAGTTTTCGGCGGACACAACATCTTTTGTTTTGTATGTGGTGCTGAGAATCGAACCCGGGTCACACACATGCCAGGTGAGCGTGCTACCGCTTGAGCCACATCCTCAGCCCCTCATTATACAATTTAAAGGCCATTTCCAGAACCTCAGCTTGGGGAGTTAGGGGCCCCGTCTCAAGGTGCCTTAGTTTGGCCTTAATATTGGGGAAACTCTGGGAGAAAAAGTAGGTCATTAGTAGTTGACTCCCATCTGGAGTCTCAGGGTCCAGATAAGTATATTGTAATAAAGCCTTGGTCAGGTGGTCTAGAAATGTTAAAGGGTTTTCATTCTTAGAAGATTTCCTGGAGCCTTTCATAATTGATAGCCTAATGGGCTGCCTTTCTAAGTCCTGCCATGGGGAAAGTAATGAATTGGTTTCTACTAGTTACTCCTCCAGGCGAATTATAATCCCATTTGGGGTCTGGATCAGGGACTGCTTCAGTGCCAATCAGATGGGCAGGGGAGTCTGATGTACCTCATCAGCATAATTTCTAGCTTGCTCCCAAACTCACCTGCACTCCTTGGGCAGGAGGGTGTTGGACAAGACCATATGGACATCATGGAAGGTGAAATTACATGATTGAGTCAGATATTGAAACTCTTTGATCTATGTGGTGGGACTTGAAGTATAGGACCCAAGCCACTTTTCTATCTGTGAAAGATCTGACAAAGAGAAAGGCACATGAACCCAGACTACACCATCTACCCCAACCACCTCATGTAGGAGGAGAGAAGGGCAGAGGGGCCGAGGGGCAGTTGCTGCAGAGGCTTCATTAGAAAGAGAATTGTGGTATGGTGGGGACTCATCTGCTGAGTCAAAGGAGAAGGAGTCCTGGGTAGGATCTTCTGTCCTTTTGGAAGCAGGCGTAGGGGAGGTGAGAACTAAGATGATTTGTGCGGGAGGGCAAGAATTGTAGAGAGAGGGCTTAGAATGTAGAGAGGAGAAGGCCTGAACATATGATATCTCTTTCCATTTTCCTAAATGCTCACAATAGTTGAAAAGATCCCTGATATTGGGATCTAGAGTGTCATTAAGCGGCCATTTAGAGTTCTCAAAACCAAGGACCCAAATAAAAGACCACCTATAGACTTGGTCCACAGTAGGGATCAGCTGTAGCTGTGAAAGCTGTGGCTGGGGATGCCCCCAACCACAGGTAACCCTGGGAATGCCAGATGATCAACGGTCACTTCCTGGGACACATAGGTCATTTAGGTTGACCAGAGATGGGGTCTTACCTGAAATGTCTCGTGGTGGATGCAGAGAGGGCGTTCAGCAGAATGGAGGACCTGGTCCCATGATGGAATCCAGATTGGGGCCCCAGGGATGCTCAATGACCCTTGAAGAGGGGAGTGGGCACACCAGGGAACCTGATCCCAGGTTTCAGCACCAAAATGAAGGGAAAGCAAGAAATGAGAGACGGGTAAGAGAGAAATGAAAGACAGAGACCAGGCAGAGATACACATGAGAGTTTATTTGTCAGAGCTGACAAAGGCCATCTCTCTATAGGAGAGAGAGGCAACACAGGCTTGATTTTTGGGACTTTTATGGGGGAAGCTCAGGAATCACAGCCTGGTGGGTTCTAATGTCCATAGTTAAGGGTTGTGTTGTTTGAGGATGGCCTTAGGCCTGAGCCTATGCAACTCCATTTTAAAAACTCCAGTTTGAAACCTGCAGTCTCACCAGGCACACCCACAGAGCCCTCCAATGTGGCCTCAGACAAGTTACTTCCCCTCACCCTGATAAACAGAGTGAAGCCCCTGGCAGGCTGTTTTGGCCTGATAAGAGGGAAAGACAAGAAGATCAGGGTGGAGACCACCAGACCAGATGTTTCTGACCCCAGGGTAAATGATATCATGGAGAAATCCAGTGGTAGCTGATAAGGATTGAAAGGGGGGTCAAAAGCCCCAAAATGTAGTATAAAGAATAGAGCCAATGAACAGGGATTCAGCCAGCCGAAACAAGGATGCACTCGAGCTGGAGAGCCTGATGAGGACCTGACATCCCATCACTTGTCATTGTTTCCTGATCCTCTGCACAATCCTCACTGCTCTCAAACTCTACCGCCTGGTCTGGACCTTGGTGAGACCCGCAACTTCTTCCTACTACCCTCTCCTCAACCGGTCGTCCACTCCATGCCAGGAAAAGCCTGCCTTGGCTCTGGACCTGGTCACTGCGGTCTGAGTGAGTGTGCATCTGCTGGACATAAAGCCTAAGGCTTAAGACTTTTGAACTTAGCAACAGAGGGAATGTCTGTCACTAGCCTGTCATGATTAAGTGTGTTTTGCAGTGCTTAGAATTAATCTAGAATTGTTTGCTGTGAATTAATTAATCTAGAATTGTTTGCTGTGCATTGATTATGTCTATTGCAGTGCCTAGCATTAAGAATGGCTGTTCTCTTGATTAAGAAGAGAGTGAAATAAAGTGAAACTCTGTTGAGTGAAACTCAATAGAGTGAAACTCTGTTGAGTAATTTGAGTGAATAAAGCATTGAAAGGGGCAGAAGTGTGTGGACATTCTTTATTTCTCTCCTCAACTACATACTTAGCAATTTTGCCCCCTTGAGACAGGTTGGTATGAGGGAGTGGTGAGCCTTTCTCAGAAAAGCCCTTAGGCAGGAAAGCGAAACTTTTTCCTTAAAATGGTGGCTGTGACTTAAGATGGTCATCCAGATGCTAAGCAAGGACCTTACACTAGCAAAGCAATAAACTTTGGTTTACCTTTTTCTCAAAACGGTGTCCTCATTATTGGATTTGCTTTGGGGACAAAGACTGAGCTTTCAGCAACCATGCAATTAATTTGCCTATATGTAACATTATCCTCTTATCTTTGTGTATCTGATCATGCAGTCATCTTTCAGTATTCTACGAAATTGGTTCCAGGATCCCCTGCAGATTCCCAAATACACTGAGGCTGAAATCCATAAAGGAGTAGGATTTGCACAGAACCTACTGGCATCCTCCCATACCTCTTAAATCATCAGAGATTACTTAGAATGTCCAATGTAATGTAAATGCTATACAAATAGTTGCTATGCTGTATTGTTTAAATAATAATAAGAAAAGAGTCTGGACATATTCAGCACAGATGAAAAAAAATTGTGGTGTTAGGGACTGACCCCAGGTCCTTGTGCATGCTAGGCAAGCATTCTAAGACTGAACTGCACCTAAGCCTCCAGATGAAGTTTTTACCAAATGTGTTTGATCTATAGTTGGTTGAATCCATAGATGCAAAATCAGCAGATATGGAGATCATATAGATTTATGTTTGTATATGAATAGCTCTCTGTCTTCTATTGCTGTATAATAGATGACCCCAAATGATGGCAGAGAGGGAGCTTTTCTCTGTTCTACCAAATGGGAACCACCTGAAATAACAACTCTCCACCAAGAAGCCACCCAAGGACAAAGCTTTATTCTCTATCCTACAATAACACAGAGGTACCAGAAATGAATAAAGTCCATGCTACTATGGAAAGTTTGATAGGAGTATGTGGGGTGAATGCTGAGTAGTCTCTGAGGACAGTGAGGGGGCGGGGTGTCTATGGGATGAGTGATAGTGTAGACAGTGTGAAGAATGTGTTCTGAGCCAGGTGCAGTTTTGCACACCTGTAATCCCAGCATTTGGGAGGCTGAGGCAGGAGAATTGCATGTTCAAAGCCAGCCTCAACAAAAGCAAGGCCCTAAGCAACTCAGTGAGACCCTGTCTCTGAATAAAATACAAAACAGGACTGGGGATGGGGCTCAGTGGTTGAGTGCCCCTGAGTTCAATCCCAAGTACCCCCCAAAAATGTGTCTGTAGATTAAAAATAGAAGGTGTCTGGGCTGAGTATTGAGATTTCTGGGGTAAGTGAGGGGATATGGAGTGACTAATGGGGAGGTTTGCCTAAGTAGTAATGAGGGCATAGGGGTGAATGATGGAGTGTGTACATTTAGTGATGGGGGTTGTAATGTGTGTGAGAGAGCTTCTGTGAATGAGTAATGGAGGGGCTATAGGTGAGTGATAATGAATCTGGAGTATGAGCTGTGGTTGGTGTGTGTGGTCAGTGATAAGCTTATTCATGGCTGTGATTACTGCCTGTAGAGTGTGAGTCTTTGGGAAAAATGAAGGCATAATTATGTGGTGAGGGATGAGCTTTTTGGGCAGTGTGCGTAGGGTGATGGGGGTCTATGTTCAGTAATAGGATGTCTCTCTATCTCCTTTAAAATTTCTTCACCGATTTTCTGTTTTTCATATTTTTAATAAGTCCTGTTTACATTTTAATCTTATTTGGAGAATTATTAGAGACTGTTACCTGTTAAACCTGCTTTCTAATGTTTATCAACTTAGTTCTCAAGTAAATGATACGAATTTTAAAATTTCTATGTGGGGCGAGTTGGGCACGATGTGGTGGTACAAACTAATTGTAGAAACTTGGGCGGCTGAGGCAGGAGGATGGCAAGTTCAAGGCCAGTCTCAGCAACTTAGTGAGTTTTGGTCTCAAAATAAAAATAAAAAGGACTGGGGATGTGGCTCAGTGGTAAAGTACCTCTGGGTTCAATCCCCAGTATGGAAAAAAATTAAAATTTTATGTCTATCTATGATTAGATTGATGCAATTTTGTCACATTTATAAAATTGTTTAATCACCACCACAATTAGAATACAAAAGATCTCTTTTATGCTTTCCTTATAGTCCACTCCACATGATGCCACGTTAGTCCCTAATTCTTAGCAACATTTAATCTGATTTCCATCTCCACAATTTTGTCATTTGAGAATGTCATATAGAATCATACATTATATAACTTTTTAAGATTGAGTATTTTCACTGAGCATTCCACTCAATTGTATATACCGAGAATTTGTCCCCTTTTATACATAAGCAGTATTCCATAGTATGGATATACCAGTTTTCTTAACAGTGCACTTTTTTGTGGTGCTGGGGATTGAACCCAGGGTCTTGTGCATGTGAGGCAAGCACTCTACCAACTGAGCAATATCCTCAGCCCAACAGTATACCTTTTGATGGATATCTGGGCCAATTCCAGTTTTTGGCTTTTACAAGTAAAGCTGCTATGAGCATTTGTGAATAGGTTTTGTGTAAACATACATTTTCATTTTCATCCCTCTGGGATAAATACCCAAGAATGCAATTATTGCATTGCATGTTCAGTTTTCTTCCTTCCTTCCTTCCTTCCTTCCTTCCTTCCTTCCTTCCTTCCTTCCTTTTTCTTTCTTTCCTTTTTTTTTCATATTAGGGATTGAACCCCTTCCTTCCTTCCTTCCTTCCTTCCNAAAAAAAAAAAAAAAAAAAAAAAAAAAAAAAAACCTCTGTTCTATTCCATTGATTTATGTGTGTATGCATCCACCCGTAAACACTCTGTAGAAATCCCTTCTACCAGGGCTGGGGTTGTAGCTCAGTGGTAGAGTGCTTACCTAGTATGTGTGAGGCACTGGGTTTGATACTCAGCACCACATAAAAATAAATAAAGTTAAAAGTAAAAGTATTGTGTCCATCAACAATAACAACAACAAAATCCCTTTTGCCTATTCGGGCAGCTCAGCCTGAACAAGTGGAAGCCCTGGAAGCACCAGATAGGCCAAGCAAACAAACAAACAAACAAACAAAAATACTGCAAGGTTCTGAAAATTAAATGCAAATGCAAAGTATCATGGTTAATGTAGCTGTATGGTAAGCTCTAATGTTGAGTAGAGTGATAGAGTGATTCTTCCCATTTGGTTATTCTTTCTCAAAATTGTTTTACTTATCTGGTTCCTTTGTTTTCCCATGTTGATTTGAGAAAATTATTATTATTAATTTTTTTACAAAAATTTTTGCTGGGATATGGATAGGAATTTCATTAAACCTATATATCAGTTTAAGGAAAATTGACATTTTAGCTGGGTTAAGCTTCCCAATACATGAGCCTTATATTGCCTTTCCATTTATTTAGGTCTTCCATTATTTCATCAACATTTAAAAATTTCTATCATCTAGGTGTCAAATATTTCATTTCTCCCTCCTCTCTCTTTCCTTCTGTTTCCTGGGATTGAACATATGGGTGCTTGACCATTGAGGTACATCTCCATCCCATTTATTTATTTATTTATTTATGAGCAGGATCTTGCTAAGTTGCTGAGGCTGACCTTGAACTTGTGATTCTCCTGCCTCAGCCTCTTGAGTTGTCACAGCAATTCAAGCATGTGCTATGGTGTCAGGCTCCAAGTATTTTGTTTTCTCAGGACCAGTTAAAAAACATATTGTATTTTTTTGGGGGGATTGAACTCAGGGGCACTTGACCTCTGAGCCACGTCTCCAGCCCTATTTTGTATTTTATTTAGAGACAGGGTCTCACTGAGTTGCTTAGCACCTCGGTTTTGCTGAGGCTGTGTCTCAAGCGGCGCTGTTAATAATTACTCAGAGGCAGATTGTCTTTAAATTCAAGTGTATATTTGATCACACCAATCATCAAACCTAAACAATTAATGCAAAAAGTGTTGCGTGTGCTAGAGCACCCGACTAGCATTTAATGCACACTAATTAATACCAGAAGCAAGTCACACAATTCTAGGGCAACCACAAGTCCCAAAATACCTCTGATGCCAGGGGACTTCTCTTAGCCAAAGAGCAGACATTGTCATTGTCTGGTGGTTCTCTCCAACCAACAGTTGGATGTCAGGGAATGGTGGGATCAATCTGGGGACGGATAGCAAGGCAGCCAGTCTCACTGATGTCCTTGGAGCAGCCTTGTTGATGTGGCAGGACAAGTGATTTAAATATAGTTCCAAGTTGGTGGTGTACATTGGTGATTGGTTACACCCAGTGAAAGTCAATGTCCATTGGTTATGTCCAGTGCGATGATGTAATTGTAATAGGACATGTTCTTTGTGCATGTCCATGGAACTGTGCTCCCTATCAATTGTAACCAGTCATTGTTAAGTGTGCCTATAGCTAGTGCCCCTTACAGCTCCTTATCAATTGCAACCAGACAAGACTAAGAATGCCTATGGCTGCTGTTCCTTATGGCCAGTGAGTCAGTGAGTCCCAGCATGTCTATGGCAGATGATCCTTACAGGCTAGCTTTGAAGTCCTGATCCTCCTGCCTCAGCCTCCTGAGCTGTTGGGATTATAGGCGTGTACCACTAGGCCTGGCCCATATTGTATTTTTAATTTCAGTTTGCATATGTTTATTGTTAGTATATAGAAATGTGATTGGTTTTGCTTGTTGGGTTTATACCCAGCAACCTCACTGAATCCTGGTTACTTCTAGGATTTTTTTTGGGGGGGGGGTGTTGGGGATAGAACTTAGGATTGCTTGTGTATGCTAAGCAAGTACTCTATCACTGAGCTACACCCCCAGCCTCCAGGAATTTTTTGCATTGCTGGGCTTTGCATATGCTAAGCAGTGCTATGCCACTAAGCCAAGTCTCCAGCCCTCTAGAGATTTTTGGGTCATTTTAACATAGACATGTCATTTACAAATAGGGACAGTTTTATTTCTTCCTTTATAATCTGTATGATGTCTCTTTGACATACTGATTTTATTTTGCTTGGCTATATATTGTTGGACTACATGATAATTCTCTTTTTAATTTTTAAGATATATCCTTATCATTTTGTCTATTATGTTAGGAAACTTGGGGTCCTATTTATTAATTTTCAGTGCTGGATTGAACCCAGGGCCTCACACATGCTAGGCAAGTGTTCTACCACATGCTATATCCCCAGCCCTTCTGGGTCCTATTTAAATTCCTAATTTTAGCAGGCAGTCACCCTGTTTAGGTTTAGCATGCAGGTTTTGGCCTAGTTTTTTGTGCTGTGGTTCCAATGGCAGTTTCCGTCTTAGAGACTTTGTGGGGTTATTTTTGTCGGCCTGGTCTATCTGGTGTCTTTCTGACTCCCACTTGCTGAATGGTTGGGGGGAATTTCTACAGGCCAGGCCTTCAGGTGCTTCTTGATGGTGGAGGGTTGTGATAGGATCCTTCTACCATGGCCTTCCTGCTACCCATGTGTCTAGGCAGACATCAAGAGTCTCAGCCATGCAAGGTCAAAGAGACTTCCTGTCAGGATGTTTGTTTGTAGCTGGGTCCCTTCAGTTGGTCCTTCCTATCTCTCCCAGTATCTCTTGACAAGTTTTCTAAATCAGTCCATCTGCTGAGGTTGGGTCATTTCTTTCACCCCAGCCCTGTGCCTCCCACTGGGATAAGGAAGTCTCAAAAGTCTCATGTCTTCAAGGCTTTGAAAGTAAGAGATTTTCCAGGCCTGGCCTCTTGCTGTGGTTGAGTTCCTCCTACAGGTTCTGCCTGGCTGCCTGGGAACCCCTGCTGGGAGAGGAGAGTTTTGAGCCTCTGCGGGAAAGCAGACCACTTCCGCATGGCCATTTCTGTTTTGGGTTCCTGTTCCATCTCCCTCCCTGTTGGTGTTGGATTTGTCTCCTGCTGTCAGAGGGACGTCTACTTGACCTAGGGGAGAATGGGCCTTTTGGGCTGCTCTCTGTTGCTAGGATCAGGGTTGGCAAATGCTGAGCTTGAGTTGCCCTCTTTGGTCAGTTGGTGGGGAGTGTAAGATACCCTACAGTTTTAGTGTTCCCTCAGTCCTAGGATACTAAATGAGTTCACATGTTGCTATTTTTGTGGGTCCTTTAGCTCATGCAGGATAAAAATTAAACAGAGACAGGTGTGGCAGCACACATCTGGAATCCCAGGGACTCAGGAGGCTGAGGCAGGATAGCAAGTTAGAAGCCAGCCTGCATAACCTGTCTCAAAATTAGAAAAAAAATTAAAAGGGCTGGGGATGTAGTTCAGGGGTACAGAACCCATGGGTTCAATCTGCAGTATAAAAAAAATAATTAAACAGAGCTAAAAAAGAGAGGCTTATAAAGAATCACTTATTGAGGGCTGGGGTTGCGGCTCAGTGGTAGGGCGCTTGTCTTGCATGCATGTGGCACTGGGTTTGATTCTCAGCACCACATAAATAAATAAAAGAAAGAATCACTTATTGAATTGATTAAGGTGACAAGGTGGCTATGCCATAAGGCAGAGTAGCAGGGAAGTCAGGGATGAATAGCACACACATGTTTGGGGGCTAGACATTAACATATTCATAAGTATGGGGTTACCTCTTACTTTGCCTGCAGTCTGCATCAACGTACACACTCAAAAATGTTTACAGATTTCAAAATGTGCCTAAAATTGTACTGGGTCTCCCCCTTGGGCATATCTTTTAACATGGAAATAAATGCATTTAAATGAAAGTGCCCATTACTTTCTCTCAGGGGGTTGTGGTCAGATCTACTTGCATCTGCTTGATGTTTTCTTGTTGTTTATCTTGAATAATAGATATAGTCAGAGGCCTTTTTACCATTCATCTTAAGTACAAAGCATGCAGGGCTTTCTTTTAAACATCTCCAACTTAAACTTTAACTCTATACTCCTGTCTTTAACAATTATCTTTTTTTTTTTTTTTTTTTTTTT
>NW_026000249.1:34299108-34302737 GCF_001458135.2 Marmota marmota marmota
AGAGAGAGAGAGAGAGAGAGAGAGAGAGAGAGAGAGAGAGAGAGTTTTTTGATGTTTATTTTTTAGTTTTCAGCAGACACAACATCTTTGTATGTGGTGCTGAGGATCGAACCTGGGCCGCACACATGCCAGGTGAGCGCGCTACCACTTGAGCCATATCCCCAGCCCCCTCATATTGTTTTAACTGTGCTTCTGACTGACCAGGTACAAATCTGGTTTCCAGGATGCCCTCCTAGCATTCATTTAATCTTTTAGAGCAAGGGGGTGGGGTGGCATACACCTGTTAGTCAGTGACTTGGGAGGCTGAGACAAGATGATTACAAGTTGGAGGCCAGCCTGGGCAACTTAGCAAGAACCTGTCTCAAAATAAATAAGAAAAAGTCTGGGGATGCAGCTCAGTGGTAGATGCCTCTGGGTTCAATCCCTAGGACTGAAAAATAAATGAATGAGTGAATAAATGAATAAATAAAATAGCTAGAGTATCTCACAAAACTCAGGGAAACACTTATGCTTACTCATTTATTCATTTAAAAAAATTTTTTTTGTGGTGCTGGAGATTGAACCCAGGGACTTGTGTATGTGAGGCAAGCACTCTACCAACTGAACTACATTCCCAGCCCCATTTTTATTTTTTTTAAAATAATGTTATTGTATTTTTTATATCTTTATTTTATTTATTTAGTTTTACGTGGTGCTGAGGATTGAACCCAGTGCCTCAAAAATGCTAGGAAAGTGCTCTACCACTGAGCCACAACCGCAGCCCATCATTTTAAGATTTTTATTCTTTGTGGTACTGGGAATTGAACCCAGGGGTGTTTTACCACTGAGCTACATCCCCAGCCCTTTTTATTTTTTATTAGGGTCTCAGTGAGTTGATGAGGCTGGTCTTGAGCTTGTGATTCTCCTGCCTCAGTTTCCTAAGTTGCTGGAATTAAAGGTGTGGTCTATGGTACCTGGCTTGCTTACTCATTCGTTATAAAGGATATTACAAAGATACAGATGGGGCTGCGGATGTAGCTTAATAGTAGAGTACTTGAGTGGTATCCAAAAAGCTCTGAGTTTAAATCCCAACGCCATACACACCAAGAAATTGTATAAATAAACACCAGATTAAAGAGATGCACCTAGCAAGACACAGAGCTTCTGTGTTTGCTCTAGAAACCTCTATGTGTGCAGCTATCTGGAGGCTCCTGGAACTCAGTCCTTTTGTGTTTTTATGGAGGCTTCATTATATAAGCACAGTCAATAAATCTTTGGCCAGGGCTGGGGATGTGGCTCAAGTGGTAGCGTGCTTGCCTAGCATGCATGAGGCACTGGATTCAATTCTCAGCACTACATTAAAAAAAATAAATAAAGATATTGTGTCCACCTAAACAAAACTAAAAAATAAATCTTTGGCCATTGGTGACCAATTTATCCTTCAGTTCCTTTCATCTCCTAGGAAGGTAGGGAGGGGTTGAAAGTCTCAACCCCCTAATCCTGCCTACATCTTTCTGGTGACCAGCCCCTATCTGAAACAGAGCTAGTGCCCCCAGCCTCCAGTCATCCCATTGGCATACAAAAGATACTTTCATGCCGCAGTCTGGCTGGGCACAATCAGGAGCCACTTGTTAAAAGAAACTAACTTTATTTTTAGAACCACACACGCCAAACAAAACAGCCTCTCAGGAAAAACCCTCGGAGCCTCAACTGCCACCACCGGCTTTCCACAAGCCTCTCTCTCCCACACAAGCTTCTCTCCACCTCCCACAATCCTCCTGCTCTTGAGGCCGATTGGCTGGGTCACGTGGGCGGAGCCAAAAAAGTCCCCCAATGAGCAGCTCCGTGGTCTGAAAGGGCAGGGAAACAGCCCAATGAGCATCACCTCAGAGGAGCCAATCAGCTAGATGTTGCTGGGGCCGCTGTGAGCCAATCATCAGCCGGCAGCTGGAAGTTTGCTGGGGCCCCTTGGGCTGTCGCTCTCAACACTTTCACTACTTTGGAGAATCCACAGGTTTTAGGAGCTGTGTGTCAGGAAATCCGGAAAAGTCTGTCTCTCCCTCTGGGTATAGTCTGCATTCTCCCGTGAATGATTTTCTTCACTTTACCCCAAAGGTGTCTGTGTCTTGAGACTGCCCCCATTCTTCCTTGTATATGTATTACTTTCCTAAATAAACCTCTGTCTGTGCCTTTGACTGGTGCATACTGAAATTATTTTCCATCACGTCTGCCAAGTATTAGGTCCTTAGGCCAAAGTAAGTAACTCCATTTTGAAAATCAGCACCTGCCCACCCAGGCATGACCTTCTCATTTGGCCGCCCCCAAAGAGTTCCTAACTACCTAAACTATTTTTTAACTGCTCCATTGTACATGACTATATAGTTAAGAGGCTTTTTTTTCCCAAGCAGGCTGCTGTGCCTTGCAAAAGGGCAGCCTGGCAGATATTCTCTGTCAGTAAACCTTTGATGAACTCAGAGCTGTGTCTCATGGGGATATTTGCACCATCTACCCTAACACCAAGATCCCTGCAGGTCCAGAGTCAGGTTCCCCCCTCTCTCCAGGAACTCCTCGGGACCAGACCCTTCTTTGGAGACATCTCTTCTCTTCCGATATTACCACCGGTTACCAGTGTCGAGTTCTGCTTCCCTGGAAATGCTGAGGAAAGTGGAGAAAACAAGTTTCTTTTGTTTTGGTTTTTACCTTTTTAAATTTTATTTATCAATTTTTTAAAATGTGGTGCTGAGGATCTAACCCAGTGCCTCACACTTGCAAGGCAAGTGCTCTCCCACTGAGCCACAGCCCCAGCCCAAAAAGTTTTATTTAAAGAATAGTAACACAGAATTCCCCACAGAGCTGAGTGTCCATGGGAGTTGGTGAATCTTGTCCTTCTTATAATTTCCAGTTTTTTTTTTTTTTTACTTCTCACGATCCCTCCCTTTATCCTCGCCCAGGTGGGCAATTCAGGGAAAGCTGTCTGGGGAAAACGCATTAAGGGCGAATTTCCCCAGAAGGTGACTTTCTGGTTAGTGGTTGCGGGAGGGTGAAGGGTCAGGAAGGTATTAACATTCCAATACCCCAGAAGCAGGTGACTTTGGCCAAGAGTGAGGGGGATGTGTCCGGAAGGTATTAACATTCCATTCCTCTTCCTTTTTCCCAACCCTATTCAACTTCCTTCTTCCTGAGCTGACCCCATTCATCTATCTACAACTGCCTGACCTTTGTTCTTGCTTTACTGACTTGCTGTTTGTAAGAGGAAAAGACTAGAAACAACATAGAAATCAGATCTGTCTTTGGGGGAATTGTATGGAGACATTGTATTAAGGCCATTCTGTGAAATGTCTTCCAGGATTTAAAATAAATGAACTGGAATCCTGTGCGTGGATGTGGACAAGTTGTTCAAACTGAGAAAATGTCCAGTTGGAAAAGAATAAGTGTATGCTATGTGCTGTTCTGTGTATTAAGGTTTATTTTATTGATTGATTGATTGATTGATTGATACTGGGGATTGAACTCAGGGGCACTCAACTACTAAGCCACATCCCCAGCCCTATTTTGTATTTTATTTAGAGATGGGGTCTCACTGAGTTGCTAAGTGCCTCGCTTTTGCTGAGGCTGGCTTTGAACTTGAGATCCTCCTGCCCCAGCCTCTC
>NW_026000249.1:34303840-34312937 GCF_001458135.2 Marmota marmota marmota
TATATATATATATATATATATATATATATATATATATATATATATATAATGAAAATAGGGACAAAAACCAAATACATATTTCACAGTAGCATATATGACCAACATCCATGGCATATTGTCATGAATTGTATTATGGAATCCAGCAGACACAGCATCATATGTGACTGTTGAACATTTGAAATGAGGCTATTGAGATGGAGGAATTTAATTTAAATATTCATTTGTTTTAATAAATTTTAAATACTCAGTTCAATTATTGCAAAAATTTTAAAGTATATTTGGATCAATTTTTGAATGTAAATTTTCATTTTCAACTGTAAATTTTATGAAATTTAAGTACAGATGAAATATTTCTGATGAAAATTATGCATGCAAATTGGGGTTCACCACCAGTGAAAAACATACATCTAATTTCAGACTCATTACCACAAAATTAATGTGAGGTATCTATGAATTAATTTTGAAATAATGTGTTGGTTATGTAGCTTAAGCAAAATATATTAATTTCACTTGGTTCTTTATCTGTTTCTCTTTAATGTATCATCTGTCTGCAGCCCCACATTGAATCTCTTCCAGCTCCTCTACCTGGGTTGAAAATGGAGGCTGCTGCTCTGCGTCAAAGCAATTTAGAGTCTCCAGGCAGGAGATGTTTAATTTTTACTGATGTACACCTTTCCCTTGGTGACTGCAGAGTTCATTCCAGGAACTCACCGCCCCCCCTCACAACTCACTCCCCCATACCAGAATCCCCGGATGCTCAGGTCCCTTACAGAAAATGTGGCAGTAATTTCTTTTCTTTTTGCATTTTCTTTCTTTTTTTTAACTTTATTTTATTAATTTTTTATGTGGTGCTGAGGATCAAATCCAGTGCCTCCCGCATGCGAGGCAAGTGCTCTACCACTGAGCCACAAACCCAACCCGTTGGTAGTACTTTCAAATAATCTACATGCATCTTCCTAGATATTTTGTCATCTATAAATTACTTATAATGCCTAATCAGTGTAAACACTATGATTAGTTGTTAAACTGTATCATTTAGGGAATGATAGCAAGAAAAAAACTCTGTGATATACGGTACAGATGCAGCATTTTTTTTTCCTCAAATATTTGATCCGAGGTTGGTTGAATCCATGGTTGCAAAATCCATGGCTACAGGAGGGGAGACTAATTTGGAACAGCAAAATTATTTCTGCCCAGTGATAGGGATGTCAGCACTTCATTGGTCCTAGAGACTACAACCTCTCTCCTACATAGAGCCATTGGCCAGCTGTGCCATCCATCCAATGCAACTTTAGGCTTTACCCCACCCACTTACCCTTCCCTCACCCTGGGCTTGACTAACTGGGCTATCTATCTGTGCCCCTTCAGGCAATGTCCTGCCCCATCCCTGCATGTGACAATGGGGACCTCTGACGATTTATAGAGCAGGGAACTTCATATTTATTGTGAAGACAAGAATCAGATTTCTATACTCAGCCACTAGCAGCAGCTGCGCCTTCTGTCTACAGCTTCTCAGGCTACATTCTGGCTGCCTCACTTCACATGGCAACAGGGGTTAGTTTCTACTAATAGCCAGCTATTACCTACTATAGGCTGAAGAGAATGAAGCCCAACTTCTGCAGTCATTGGCTATTTGTAGCAACTCAGGCCCCTCCACATAGCAACAGGGGCTTCTCCCTAGTAACAGACTGCTGCTTCATCTCATTGGCCACCAGAAACCAGAAACCAGATCCCACCTCCCATACACAGCCATTGGCCAACTGCATCATCTGTCCTCAACCCTTTAGGGTCTAGACATCAGATCTCAAATTGCTGGTTTCTATTAACTCTTCCATAACCTCTGCTCACCTGGTTAGCCCTTGAACTTGACCATTTATTACCTAATCCATTATCAATGACTTCCTTGTCAAAATCTAAAATCTGGGTCCCTGTTAACATTTCTACCACCTTTGGACCAACTTTAAATCCCATGTTGCTTTAGTCTGACCTCAAATCTAGAACTGCTCCGATAACATTTCCACCATCACATAATTTCTGGTATGACTTAGCACTCAACTTTCAATTAACTATTCCCTCACCAATGTCTCTCTAATACAGAATCAGATCCAGATGTGTTAATTTTTCCACCATCAATGTATACCAGGAGTGATCTCAAAATTGACCTCTATTGCCAGGGTTCAATCCTCAGTATATATTTTTAAAAAAGACTCATAAAAGAAAAACTGAAATAATCATAATAATAATAAAAATGAGGTCAGTGGCACATACCTGTAATCCTAGCTACTTGGGAGGCTGAGGTAGGAGGATTGCAAATTTAAGGCCAACCTCAGCAACTTAGAACCTAAACAATTTAGTGAGACCCTGTCTCAAAATATAAAATAAAAAGGTTGGGGATGTAGCTCAGTGGTAGAACACCCCTCAGTTCAATCCCAGATACCACATACACATAAAAAAAGACAATGATAAAAAAAATGTTGACCTTTGTGAGTTTTTCCAACATTAATGACCTTGATACCACCAGGGTCACATACATAGAATAAATAAAATGGGCTTATTGGTCTGCTGCAGCAAGGGAGACCAAACCTCACAAAACTGGGATGTCTCATCTAGGATGACTAATTTTTTTCCAGTTTGCCCAAGACTTTCCTGTTTTTAGCATTGAAACTGACCTTGTCCAAGTAAACCCCTCAGTCCTAGGCAAATAGAGATGGTTCATACCTTAGTGTCACCAAAAAGAAATGGGATTACTATAGAGTGTAGGAGTGCTTTAAGCAGATATAGAGTTTAGGTAACACTTAACTGAAGCAATATTTTCAATGAGCCCAAAATAAAACAGTTTGGTATGTAAAAGTGTCAACATTAGGTCTAGGATGTGAAGTAGACTCAAGGTCACTTCTCTTTAGAAATACCAAAGTAGCCAGGCATGGTGGCACATACCTGTAATCCCAGTAGCTCAAGAGGCTGAGACAGGAGGATTGCAAGTTCAAAGCCAGCCTCAGCAATGGCGAGGCACTAAGCAACTGAGTGAGACCCTGTCTCTAAATAAAAATACAAAATAGGGCTGGGGATGTGGCTCAGTGGTCAAGTGCCTGAGTTCAATCCCTGGTACAAAAAGAAAAAAAAAAGAAAGAAAGAAAAAAGAAATACCAAAGTAAAGCCAGATATGAAATATTGGCTTCAGTTATCCATTATCAGAAGCTCTGTACCTGGGTTGAAAATCAAGGCTGTTTCTCTATATCAAAGTGGATTAAATCCTCCAGGTAAGAGTGGGATTTTTTTATTTTTACCAATCATTTCACACAGGACAATATATAGTCTGTGATTTTAGAGAGCAAGTGTCCTATGCTAGGCTCACTAAGACTAGAGAGAGGAAAGTGAATTTATGAGTGCAAAATTTAAAGATATTTGAAGCAATATTTTCAAAAGTCAAAATTAATGCAGTAAATTCTTTTTTAATAATTCTTTTTTTTTTGGTACTGGGGATTGAATTAAGGGGTGCTTTACCACTGAGCTACATCCCCAGTCCTTTATTTATTTATACCTTTATTTTATTTATTTATATATGGCGTTGAGGATCGAATCAAGCACCTTGCACGTGCTAGGCGAGCACTCTACCACTGAGCCAAAACCCCAGCCCCAGCAATAAATTCTTAATGAACAAAATACCAAGACTTTAATGAAACAAATACCTATACTAGCTATCTATTGCTGCATAACAAAGAATCCCCAAACATAGAAACTTAAAACAACAAATATTATTATCTCAGTTTCTGTGGTATAAAGAATTTGGCTTACCTGGGTGGTTCTGTCTTAGGGTCTCTCATAAGGTTTTTCACTTCTAAGCTGCTTTATTTGACTAGCTATTGGTGGCTGGGTGTGGAGACTGAGACAGGAGGACCAAAAGTTCAAAGCCAGCCTCAGCAACAGAGAGGTACTAAGCAACTCAGTAAGACCCTGTCTCTAAATAAAATACAAAATAGGGCTGGGGATACGGTTCAGTTGTTGAGTGTCCCTGAGTTCAATTCCCAGTACCAAAACAGAAAAGAAAATATTAATTTTTCCATCATCAGTCTCCCTGGTTTTGTCTATAAATTTCTGTTAATGATTTTTCCAGAAACCATCTTGTTTCATAGGTAGCAAACATAAGCCTGTAAGAAGTCTTCTAGTATGAATACATTTTTACTGTTAATGGCTCTCTGGGCCAGTTCCTTACCCTGAGCTTCTGTTAGTTTAAAAACATCATTGTCCCTCTGGTTTGAACTTTAACTCAGGCATTTGTTAAAGTGATGGGTTTGGATATCTAATCAGAAGGACTTTGATGGCAGAAGAATTAACCCTGGCTCCATAGTTGAGATTTAGAACACAGAGGCTTTGAGAAGGATTGTTAGTGGAAAATTAATAGATATCCAGTCTCTCAATCTATAAAAGAAGAGTTAGCAAGCAGAAGTATGGTAGTCAGCCTTTTGTTGCTTTGGCAAATGTTTAGAAAAACAACTTAGAGGAGGAAAGATATATTTTGGCTCACAGGTACAAAGGTTTCAGGGGTGTGAGAGAAGATAAATCTTTCCAGGGCACGACCCAAGTGACCTGATTCCTTCAACTAGTTTCCACTTCACAGTAGTCCATTCAGCCATCAATGGATTAATCCACTAATGAGGTCAGAACTCTCATGATCTTGTTATTCCCCCAAAGCCTCACTTCTGAGCACATGCAAATTTGGATGGCCATTCCAGATTCAAACCATAACAAGAAGCTTGGATTTGGCTTGTTACAGTGATACAAGCCTGTAATCCCAGCAACTCAGGAGGCTGAGGCAGGAGGATCACAATTTGTGGCCAATCTGAGGAACTTAAGTGATACCCTGTCAGAGAATAAAAAATAAAATGGCTTGGGGGCATAGCTTAGTGGTAGAGTGCTTATGAATTCAATCCTGACATGCATACATATCATACATACATACATACACACACACACACACAAGTTTGGATTCAAAATGAAAATGCAGGAATCATTGATAGACATAGGTGTTGGGGAGTTAATACATTTTTTTTTTCTTGTACTGGGGATTGGACCCAGGGCACTTAACCACTAAGCCACATCCCTCCCCTTTTTAAAAATACTTTATTTTGAGACAGGGTCTCTCTGAGTTGCTTAGGGTCTTGCTAATTTGCTGAGGCTGGCTTTAAACTCACTATCCTCCTCCTTCAGCCTCCAGAGCCTCTGGGATTACAGGCATGTGCCACTGTGCCTAGCCTGATCCATGTTTAAGATCAGTTTACAGAGGCATTGGTGGTGGATGAGTTAATAGAGTCCAGGGTTTGAGATGTTGAGCAGAAGTCACAACAACAATGAATTTGGGGAATTTTTGTAGAAGTGTATGCCTTATAGCAGTATTCTCACAGATGTCATTGTCTTTCTTTCAACTCACCAATACTGCTAGACGGACAAAGAAAGTGGGGGTAATGATGAGCTACGGCCCAGAGAGAGGATTTAGATGTCTTTAGGGTGCTAGTTATCCATACCCAAGCTAAGCCATAACCTACCTGCTGGTTCTGAAACAACTTCAGCAGGGAAAATATCCCCCTACCTCTAATCAGGGAGGGCTTCCTGGAGGAGTATATATTTGGACTAGGTTTGGAAGAATGTGTAGGAGTTCACATATAAAGAACATCCATAATTCATTAGCACCTTCTGAATTTACATACAGGAGATGCTAATCAGCTGTATCTTGTTGGCAGCAAGAGGAGGAGATATGTCCTTGGAGATACATTTCACCAAAAGTATTCTTATAACGTTTTCTAAACATTTTTCTATTGAGAGTTTGTTGAAAAACCTTAGTTGTCCATGTGGAAGACTATTATTTTTATTATTCCTGGCTACCATCCTCTTATCTGGATAATGGAAATTGAGGGGGATTCAAGTCCCCTCTACGGCAATTGTGGCACATTAAGAGGAGACTTATCACCCTGATTCTTCCCCCCTCTTCTCCAATGGTATCGCCCATGAGGGAACCTGTACCGCTTTAACCTGACTTCTCCTCCTCATCCCAGTGGTAGCGCCAAGAAGAGGATTGTACCATTCTGAGTCCTTTCCCCTCTTGCTCAATGTATCTACTTGGGAGCTAAGGGTACACACCTCCCTATGCTCCCGGAAGGGAAGGCAACTTTGTTTTGCTAAACTTTGTACCGATCTACAGAATTCATTTCCAAAGTCTAGCGTCTACCGGAAGCCTGCCTTCGCCAGGCTTCTACACCTGAACACCCCCCTTGATCCCGCCTTCTGTGGAACAGCCCGCTGTACGGAATTGGGCGCGAATATGGCGGCTCTCATGGAGAGAAGACTTAGCGCGGCCATGTTGATCTCTTGATAACGCCATTCATGGCCAAAGTCTCTGCCGATCCGTAACACCTTGTTCAAGTGTGAGTAGACTGCAACCTCTCAGCCCTTATGATTGGGTGCAAAACCAACAGTCCTAGAAGGTGCAGTGTCTGGGGTGAGGACAGGAAACGGAAATGGTCCTCAGAGGCCATTTAAGTCTCGGCGCGCGGCACTAAAGCCAGTGCATGAGGGTATATGGCGTGACAGTCTCTCAGGTGGTTTTGAGGTGATGGCTTTGTTGTATTTTGAGAAGGATAAATTGGAAGGTTTTGTGTGCCAGTTGCTGGTGAATTAAAGAATCCAGTGAATGGGAGTCTGTGGGGGTCAAGGTTAGGAGCCTCTGGGGTAGTCTGCTTTCAGCTCCCTTGAAGCATCATTTTTTAAAATTGTTTTTTCTCTTCCTGGAGATTGAACCCAGGGTGCTTTACCACTGAGCTACGTCCCCAGCCCTTTTTATTTTTATTTATTTATTTTTTAAATTTTGAGCTACTGCCTCACCATCTTGTAGATACTGGTCTTAAAATTTTGATCTTCCTGCCTCAGTCTCCCCCATATCTGGGATTACAGATGTGCAGCCATATTTGTCCAGGTTTCTAAACCATTTTAATTGTATAGGCCCAGCTCCTCTAACAAGTTTATTCTTAGATGTTTTATATGTTTCCTGCTATCATAATTATTAATAGATTTTTCTTCCATTTCCATTTGCTCATTGCTATTATAGGGAAGAAGTATCTGCTGTTATCATTTTATCTCGAATCCAGCCCCTTTTCACTGTACCTTGTGAATCCTAGTAACCCTTTAGCAGTCTGGTAAGTTTTCTATGTATAAAATCAAATCACTGGCAAAGAAAGCTACATCTTCATTTCTTCTCAATGTTTACTCTATTTCATCTAGAGCTCACAAAACAATTTTTGAGACATAGCGGGAATCTATTTTGTGTGTGTGTGTGTGTGCGCACATGCACGTGCTAGGGATTGAATTCCATGGTGCTTTACCACTGAGCTATACTCCCAGCCTCTTTTATTTTTTGAGACACATTCTAAGTGGCTGAGGCTGGCCTCCTGCTTGTGATCCTCCGGCCTCAGTCTCCTCAGTTGCTGGGATTACCTGTTTTTCTTTTTTGTTTTTGTGATGCAGGAGTGGAACCCAGGGTCTCACATATGCTAAGCATGCACTCTTCTACACCCTCTGCCCTTTTTACTAATTTCAATGGCAATAGTTCCATTTACTTTTTGGTATAATATTTCAGGGCTATGTTTCAATTTCATAAGTAATTTTTGTGATATTTAACTTATTTTCTTCTTCCCTAATTTTGAGCTTTTATTAGTAATGGTTGTTGAACTGTGCTAGATGCCTTTGGGGTATAAATTAGTAGCAGCATGTCACCCCTAATTTGCTGATGTAATAAATAACAGTATTAATGTTTACCATCTTCTGGAAAGGAGAGACTCAAACTCCCCTGTAGAAGAATTTTTTTTTAAAGAGAGAGAGAGAGGAGAGAATTTTTAATATTTATTTTTTAGTTTTCGGCGGACACAACATCTTTGTATGTGGTGCTGAGGATCCAACCCGGGCTGCATGCATGCCAGGCGAGCACGCTACCGCTTGAGCCACATCCCCAGCCCTGTAGAAGAATTTTTAAGAGAGTTTTTAAAACATTTTTTTTCCAGTTGGTGTGGTGATGCACACTTGGAATTCTAGTAATATGGGGGGCTGAGGCAGGAGGATTTCAAATTTGAGGCCAACCCCAGCAATTTAGCAAGACCTTGTCTCAAAATAAAATAAAAAGTCTGGGGATGCACATGTAATCCCAGCAGTTTGGGAGGCTGAAGCAGAAGGATCATGAGTTCAATGCCAGCCTCAGCAGTGGCAAGTTGCTAAGCAACTGAGTGAGACCCTGTCTCTAAATAAAATACAAAATAGGGCTGGGATGTGGCTCAGTGGTTGAGTGCCCCTGAGTTCAACCCCTGATACAAAAAAAGAAAAAATAGAAAGAAAGAGAGAAGGAGAAAGATTTTAAATGTTAAAATGGAAAAATAATAAAAAGTGGCAGAAGAGACTACCCATTCATTTTCACTGAGATTGCTAAGTCTCCTGTCTTCAGTCACCTACCAGGTCCCCAGGAACAAGTCCCTTCTCTACCTACCCTTTGGAGTTTCACCATTCTCTGGCCCACTTCTACCCTCCCTTCAAACCCAGATCTGGAATTGAAGAGTAGGCTGGCTTGTAGAGTGTGAAGCACCCTGTGGAGCCACTCAAGGATAAGGGACTCCAAGTCCATTAATTTGATCCCAGATTTCATTATCATTTTCATAATCCATGCTGAATAATACTCAGAATAGAGGTTGTTGAATTTTGTGGGGTGAATGTGGAACAACACTGATGACATGGATACTGTCCCTTTTAGGATTTCTTGATGTCTCTGTGGAGCCATTGAGCCTTGTACCTTACTGGAGGCTGCAGAATTGTCTGCATACGGACATCTCCCCAGCTTTGGAAGGGGGACTGAGGTCCAGGATGAACATGCCAGCTAATGGGAAATCACCACAGAGGTTCCCTGCACAGATTCCAGGAGAACTTGGAAGACCATTTGAGGTAAGGAGGAAGAGCCTACTTTTTTCTTTTTTTTAATTTATTTTTTAGTTCTCAGCGGACACAACATCTTTGTTTGTATGTGGTGCTGAGGATCGAACCCGGGCCGCACGCATGCCAGGCGAGC
>NW_026000249.1:34313216-34324349 GCF_001458135.2 Marmota marmota marmota
TGTGTGTGTGTACTAGGGATTGAACTCAGGGGCACTGGACCACTGAGCCCCATCCACAGCCCTATTTTGTATGTTATTTAGAGACAGGGTCTCACTGAGCTGCTTAGCGCCTCACTGTTGCTGAGGCTGACTTTGAATTCTTGATCCTTCTACCTCAGCCTCCCGAGCCACTGGGATTACAGGCGCACCTGGTTGTCTGTAGTTTTTACCTTTTCTAAAATGTCAATGTAGTTGGAACTATATACTATTTAGCTTTCTCAGACTGGGTTCTTTTTTGTTGTTGTTATTGTTTATTGATTTTTTAAAAAAATAAGTGACAGTGGAATGCATTACAATTCTTATTACACATATACAGCACAATTTTTCATATCCCTGGTGTATATAAGGTATGTTGACACCAATTTGTGTCTTCATACATGTACTTTGGATAATGATGTCTATCACATTCCACCGTCCTTGCTAATCCCTTGCTCCCTCTCTTTCCTTCCCGCCTCTAAGACTGGGTTCTTTCACTTAGTAATTTATATTTAAGGTTCCTTCATATGTTTTTGTGACCTGATAGTTCATTTCTTCTTACCACTGAATAGTACTCCATGGTATATATGTACCACAGTTTGTTTATCCATTCCCATATTGAAGAGCTTCTTGGTTGTTTCTAGGTTTTGGAGATTTATGAATAAAACTTCTCTGATAATTCTTGTGCATGTTTTTGTGGACCTAAGTTTTCAACTTAACTGGTTACACAAGTAGGAGCATAATTGCTGAGTTATATGGTAAGATTGTATTTATTTATTTGTTTGTTTGTTTGTTTATTTTATTTATTTTGGTGCTGGGATTGAACCCAGGGCTTTGTGCATGCTATACAAGCACTCTACCAACTGAGCTATATCCTCAGCCCTATAGTAAGATTTTGTTTACTTTTGTAAGAGTATTGCCAAACTGTCTTCCAGGGGTTTTCAGCATTTTGAATCCCTTCCAACCACAAATGAGAGTTCCTGTTCCTGAATATCCTCATGAGCATTTGGTATAGTTGGTATTCTGGATTTTAACTGCCCTAATATGTGTGTAGTTGTACCTTACTTTTAAAAATGTTTTTCAGTATTGGGGATGGAACCCAGGGCCTCATATATGCTGGAAACTGCTCTACCACTGAGCTACCTCTCCAGCTCTCTTTAAATTTTATTTCAAGTTTCTGAGACTGGCCTTGAATTTATGATCCTCTTGCCTCATCCTTCCCAGCAGCTGGTATTGTAAGCATATGCCACCATACTCAACTATATCTTATTGTTTTAATTTGAAATTTTCTAATGATATAGTACATAATATCGAGCACATTTTTACATGCTTATTTGCTATCTGAATGTCTTCTTTGGTGAGATATCTGTTCAGACCTTTGCTTATTTGTGTGTGTGTGTGTGTGTGTGTGTGTGCGCGCTGTTTGTAGTACTGGGGATTAAATCTAGGGCCTTGTGCATGCCAGGTTTGCTCATTTCTTAATTATTATTATTTTCTTGGTACTGGGGATTGAACTCAGGGATGCTTAACCACTGAGCCACATCCTTAGCCCTTTCTTATATTTTATTTAGAGACAAGATCTTGCTAAGCTGCTGAGGCTGTCTTTGAACTCAAAATCCTCCTGCCTCAGCCTTCCAAGCCATTGGGATTATAGGCATGTATTACTGCACCCAGACTTAATTGTTTTTTTACCCCCTCAAATTTATTCAATTAAAGGATAAGACACAGTTTGTTTGCCTTCTTATTGTTGAGGTTTTTTAAAATATTATTTTAGTTGTTGTTGACCTTTATTTAATTAATTTATTTGTATGTTGTGCTGAGAATTGAACCTAGTACCTCACACATTCTAGGCAAGTGCTAAGAGTCCTTAATTTTTAAATTTTTAGGCAGTGCTAGAGATTAAACCCAGGGCCTTGTGCATGCTAGGCAAGCACTCTACCAATGAGCCACATCCCAAGCCCTTAAGAGATTTTTTAAAATATATTTTGGGTAAGACTTTTGCTGGATAAATGTTTTACAAACATTTCTCACAGTCTGTGCCTTATTGCTTCATTTTATTAATACTGTCTTTCACAAAGCAGAAGCTTTCTTTTTATTTATTTTTTTATTGATGCCAGGGATTGAACCCAGGGGTGCTTTACCACTGAGCCACATTTCCAACCCTTTTTATTTTTTATTTTGAGACAGGATCTTGCTATGTTGCTGAGGCTGGCCTTGAATTTGTGATCCTTCTGCCTCAGCTTTCCAAGTCACTGGGATATGGGCATGTGCTATCACACCTGGCATGAAGTTTTCAATTTTAATAAAGTCTCATTTATCAAATTCTCCTTTTGTGGATCATAGTTTTGGTGTTGTATTTAAAAAGTCATTGCCAAGCTCAAGATCACATGATTTTCTCCTATGTTACCTTCTAGAAGTTTTATACACACAGGTCTATGATCCTTTTTTTTTTTTTTTTCCGGTGGTGGTGCTGGGGATTGAACCCAGGGCCTTGTGCATATGAGGCAAGCACTCTACCAACTGAGCTATATCTCCAGCCCTAAAAATCCATTTTTGAGTTAATCATTATGAAATGTATAATGTCTGTGCTAGATTCTTTTTTAATTTTTGCATATCACGTTGTTCCAGCATAATTTGTTGAAAAGACTATTATTTCTTAGCTAAGCATGTAGCTCAGTGGTACAGCATTTGCCTAGTATGGGCAAGGCCCTGGGTTTGGTCATCCCAAGCATGGCAAAACAAACAAAAACTCATTATTTCTTCATTTCTTTTCTTTTCTGTTTTCTTTTTCTTTTTTTGGCACTGGGGATTGAACCCAGGGACACTTTGCCACTGAGCTACATATTCAGATCTTTCTTATAATATTTTTTTTATTTTGAGACACAGTCTCACTAAATTTCTTAGGGCCTCACTGAGTTGCTGAAGCTTGCCTCGAACTTGTGATCCTCCTACCTCACTTTCCTGAGTCACTGGAATTACAGGTATGCACCACTGTGCCTGGCTTGCTCTTGCTTTTTTGTCAAAGATCAGTTGGGTATATTTGTGTGGGCCTATTTTGGGGCTCTTTACCATGTTACATTGATCTATTCATCTATTCTTTCACCAATAATGTTACCAGAGTTTTAGGAAGAAGGCCCTGGCTCTGGGGGTCCCAACAGACTAGGCTCAGTCACATATCTCAAGATAACAATTGAAAAAACAAGCAATAGTGAAGGCAGGAAAGCAGCTTTTTTTAAATGGTATTGGATATTGATCCCAGAGTCTCACACATGCTAGGCAAGTGTTCTATCACTGAGCTACATCCCCAGCCCTTTTTAATTTTTTAAACATTTTTAGATATAGAGGGACATAATACTTTTATTTAATTAATTTATTTTTTATGTAGTGCTGAGGATTGACCCAGTGCCTCATACATATGAGGCAAGTGCTCCACCACTGACTGAGCTAAAACCCCAATTCCCTTTTTAAATTTTGAGATGAGGTCTCACTAAGTTGCCCAGCTGGCCTGGAGCTTGCAATCCTTCTGCCTCAGCCTTGGAGTACCTGGGGTTACAAGAATGCATCATGCTTTCCTAGGAAAGGAGTTTTTTAAATTAATTTTTTTTGCAGTAGTGGGGGTTGAACCCAGGGGTATTTTACTATTAAGCTACACCCCTAGCCGTGTGTGTGTGTGTGTGTGTGTGTGTGTGTTGCTGGAGATCGAACCCAGGGCTTCATGGGCAAGCACTCCACCACTGAGCAACATCCCTAGCCCCAGAACTTTTTATTTTTATTTTGGAACAGGGTCTTGGTAATTTATTTGCCCAGGCTGACCTCAAACTTGCAATCCTTCTGCCTCAGCCTCCTGAATGGTTGAATTCATGCCCAGCAGGAAAGGAGTTTTAATCAGTGTGGTCTCATTGAGAAGAACAGAAAAAAACCAAAGATCTGTCTATGAGGGACTGAGAAGAATTTTGAGGTTTTTCTAGAAAGAGAAATGAAGGGAAGGGTTAGGATTTGCCTAGCTAGGGGCAAAGCTAGATAATCTGTTCAGGTCGTGGTCTGGTTGATTATTATCTCAAGATGATCAGGCAGGGTCTTGATGAAGATAAGAAAATTGCTGTTGCCTGGATTATAGTTACTATTATTGTAATAAGATATTTATCCATCGGACTTGTTTTTCCTGGTGTCCAAGAAGAAAATGACTGAGGAGAACTCAGAAGGAAAAAATAAACATGTCAGAGAGGCAAGATGGAGTCAGGGAGACAAATTGGAGTTAATTAGGACAGTGACTAGAGGCCCTCTTTCAATACTGATGTCTTTATTATTTAATTGAGCATTATAGTAATTTTTTAATACTATGTCATTTATTCTTTTACTTTTCTGATACTGTGGAAGTGAAGCCATGGGTGCTTTACTACTGAGTTCCCAGTTCTTTCATCTCACTAAGTTGCTGAGTTCCTTGCTAAATTGCTGAGATTGGCTTTGAACTTTCAATCCTCTTGCCTCAGCATCCCAAGTCAATGGGATTATAGGCATGCACCACCACAGTGGCTGTAGTAAGTCTTAACGCTGGCTAGCATCTGTACTGTGAGTTATAGATATATGTGGTTTGGGAAGAAAAAGGCTGAAAAAGCAGGGATGAGGAATCTTTGATTCTTGGTTGGTATCATGGCAAAATTATTCAGACTCTTGTTAAAAACAGCAAGGAAGACTTTATTCAGGACTTTTGGAATAGAAAAGATAAATCAAACTCAACTCTGTATGCAGTAGAGACAAACGGGGATTCATGGCCAATGGTCAGTGTGGTGAAGGAATAGATAGAAAACTCTTTTTTGAAAAATTTTTAAGTTGCAGTTGGACACAATACCTTTGTTTTCTTTATTTATTTTTATGTGTGCTGAGAATCAAACCCAGTGCTTCACACATGCTAGGCAAGTTCTCTACTACTGAGCCACAACCCCAGTCCCAGAAAATTCTTGAGAAGAACTGGGTTAGGTATCAAAGATGGAGGAAGAGGAATTTGGTTTGATTATCAATGATAGGAGAAGAAAAACTTGATTGGGTGGGCAATCGTTTCTAAATTGGTTTGTCAATATTCTTGGTAAAACTGGGTTTGTGAGTCCAGAGATGAGGCCTAGTCCAGAAGAGGGCTGTGAGGATCCTGACTAAAGTTTGGTTAAAGAGTTTGTCCTTGACAGTGGTCATGTAATCACCTATGATATTATTAGTCTGCCCTAATCTTGTATTGTATAGGTGACCTGGCTGCATTTCTACCCTTCTCTAATTTTGTCTTTGAGGGTACCTGAAGGCCAGAATTTCCTCTTTAGGTGGGTTAACTGAAAGTAATTAGATCTAAGACATGGGAGCCTCATTCACTCAGGTACCAAAATCCATTGGTGAAATCCTAACTTGGGCTACAATTGGATTGAGAGAATATAGAAATACAAGGGTTGATAGGATTAAGGGGGACTTTATGATGAAAATTGACATGCTCAAATGGGCTTTACCTGAATGTTCTATGGATATGGATATTATGTCTGATTGGGGAACACTTGCCCTACCTGGCATCCTAAAACCAAAACCTGTTTCAGCAATCCTAATGGAGCTACACATAGGAATGTAAAGGTTAATGGGATCAAGGTAAAAGTGTGGGGAAGAATTGCTCTATTTGAACAGGCTTGATGACAAGTAGTGGCATCTCTTTTACCTAAATGTATTATGGAGATGGACATCATATCTGATTATGGAATGTTTCCCTTCCTTGGTATTGTTAATTCACCCTTTAAGCAGTATTACTTGAAGATAATTACTTGGAGATACTAAATGGGAACCAGTAAAATTGTTCAAGCCCACAATGTATAGAATAGAACCCGGGTACTGGTATAGACAAATTCTCTGCACAATAGCCCTGTGTAGAATATGGTCTGGTGCTTATGATAAAAGCCCATGAGCGCCTCCCAGTGGTAACTACTAGGATTTTGGGCTAGAGAATTTCCATTTGAGGGATAGTTACTAATTTGCTATCAGATAGATATTAACTGAAACTGTCCCTATGACTGAAGGACATTAAGTAATTTTGAGACCTAAAATATCCGTGATGTCTTGACTGATGGAGAAATGCACTACTTCCAGAGGAATTCCATAATAAAATGGAAATGGTTTGTATAGGCATATGCTGCCAGGGGAATGGAGTTAGCATATTTATGAGCATCAGAAAACTCTTTTTTTCTTGGAATTGATATATGATGAGGTGGCAGATTCTGTTGTCACTTGGACAGTGTCCTAGTTTTCAGCTGACCAACAAAGAGCTGCTTGGTTTGTGGGTCGTAGTTCCAAGGTAAATGGACAGTATCCTGACTTGGAACAGTGCCACTGTGACTGAATAAAGTAAATGCAAATCACCTGAGTTGGGTGAAGTGCTTTATTACTTGCTAGCAATGATGAAAGAATTGAACAAAATTGAGAGCTGGCCATATAGTCAGGCAGAAGGGCAATGAAATACTGGCCATTAATGTCCCTGTGGAAATCACTATAGGAATTTGAGGGAGGCATGAAAGTGAGACACATTGATGCCCATCAGAAGATTCCCCTTCAGCATTAGAAGGTGAATAGAATCAACAAACAGATATCCTTATATGTCTGTTTGTAGTAGCCACTTGGGTCCATGAAATGAGTGGATATGGGAGTATTGCAGCAATTCGGAGATGGGAGAGAATCTACCTAGAGGAGTTGGTCCTGTGTGTGCCACACATGTATGGAAAATATTTGGAAAAAATTACATCTATACTAAACATGTATAGACTTTTTTCTTGTCATTATTCACCAAACAATACAGCATGACAACTATTTACATGGCACTTACATTGTATTAGGAATTTTAAGTAACCTAGAGATGATTTCAAGAGGCATTGTATATAGCTCAGCTAGCATGTGCAAGGCCCTGACCTTGATCCTCAGCACTGCAAAAAACAAAAACACAATGGAGGCATATAAAGGATTTTTGTAAATGCTATACCATTTTGTAGAAGGATTGAGTTTATGTGGATTTTGGTATTTGTAGGGGTACTATAACAAATCCTCTAGGAATACCAAGGGACAGTTATAATTCTTTGTGTACCCCCAAAGAAAAAAACACCAATAAGAACTGTTCTGTTTGCCAACAAAAGAGACAGAGACAGTAGATATCTATGTGGCAGATTCCCCAGGGGGACGATCCTGAACATAGTTAGTTGTCAAGTCAGACCATTGCTGGTAGCCCCAAGGGCCACAAATGGGTGCAGACAAGAATAGACACTGCCTCTTGATTTGTCTTTGCTTACTCAGTGGTATATTTAATGCTCTCAGTGCTATAAAAGATGCACAACAGAAGATATTGCACCAGTTTGGGCCCCCGAGTCACATTTCTTCTGACCCAGGAATGCATGTATTCCTGTGCAGTGAACTGCAGCAAGCAATTGAAGCCCTGGATCTTTACAACAGGAGTGGGAGGGGGGAGATACAAATATGAAGGACTGATTTTACACTTTTTCGCAAATGTTTGCTCATCTTCAATGTAAGAGGGGGAAAGGAAGTATCCCCATCAAATAGATTCTGTTTTTTTTTTTTTTTGATGGATGCAGGAAAGAGGATGGTGGTATGATGACTATGCTTTTCTCTTTCTTCCCCATATCACCTTGACTCTTTCTTCCTACCTGATGCAATGTAGCAGGACTGGGGCTACAACTAGGAGTGCCACAAGCAGGGACGAATCCTAAGCAAGGAACTGTAACTATTTTTTCTAAATATTTATTTTTTTATTTGTAGTTGGACACAATACCTTTATTTTATTTATTTAGTTTTATGTGGTGCTGAGGATTGAACCCAGTGCCTCATGTGTGCCAGGCAAGTGCTCTACTGCTGAGCTACAGTGCCTTTGATGGTGTTTTGATGAATAGATTTTGTTTTAATAGTTTGTATTTGAAACTATTTTAAGCTTATGTAGAAGTTGCAAGTACAGTAAAAATGCCTTTTTTTTCCCCTGAACCAGTGGGTGTGGGGGTGGGTGTCCCTAGTCCTAGCTGCTGCTTGGGAGGCTGAGGCAGGAGGATCCGTTGAACCCAGGAATTTTAGACCAGCATGGGCAATATAGTGAAACCTGACTCAAAAAAGACAGACAAAGGACTGGAGATGTAGCTCAGTGCTAAGGCTAAACATACTTAAGTTCCTGGGTTTGATTCAGCACTGCAAACAATTTTTCTTTCTGAATATTTGAAAGTAAGTTGGCAGCCTGCTGCCCCATCATTTCTGAATGCTTCAGTGTTTTCTGCGTGCAAAGACCTTCTGCATAACCCCAGGACACCAGCAAAATCAAGAAACCTACACGACTACCAGCCAGACCCCAGTCAGGTTCCACCTGTGGTCCCACTAGAGTCCAGTATAGCTAAGGATCCTGGTCAGGATTCCATTTAGCCTTCAGCAGGCATCACGTTAGTGTTCCTCAATAGCTAGAGTTCCTCTGTCATTCTTGGTCTTTTGTAACTTTTTGGAGATTACAGGGCAGTTATTTTATAGAATGTCCTTTGATTTGGACATGCCTGGTACTTCCTCAGGATTAGATTCTGGGTATTTATATTTGTCAGAGATGTCACAGAAGCCATGCTGTATCCTCAGTGCATCTGGTCAGGTGGCCTCTGATCTCAGTTTGTCCCACTAGCAATGACATTCACTGTGGTCACCTGATGAAAGCAGGTCTGCTAGGCTTCTCCACCATTAAGTTGCTCTTTTTCCCTTTTAATTCACAAGTAGTTTGTGGAGAGGCTTTGAGGTCAGATAAATATCCTCTTCCTCATTAAATTTTCAATTTACTCTTTTGTTTATATTAGTATGGACTCATGGTTCCTTCCTTTCTTCTATGGATTAAAATCTTTTGTTATTATTCTGATTTTTCCCATATTGGGGATTGAACTCAATGGCAGTCTACCATGGAGCTGCACCCCAGCCCTTTTAGTTAATTAATTAATTAATTAATATTTTGAGACAGAATCTCACTATGTTGCTGAGGCTGGCTTCAACATGTGATCCTCCTGCCTCAGCCTCCGAAGTCACTGAGATTACAGGTATGTGCTACCACACCTGGCTGGTTGCTTTTTCACTGTTGAGATTCATTCATTCATTCATTTTGGGGATTTAACACAGAGGTGCTTTGCCACTGAGCTACATCCCAGTCCTTTTTATTTTTTATTTTGATAGGATCTTTCTTAAGTTGCTTAGAGTCACACTAAGTTACTGGCCATGAATTTGTGATTCTCCTGCCTCAGCCTCACAAATTGCTAAGATTACAGGCATGTGCCACCACACCTGGCATCTGTTAAGTTTGTTTTTATTTTATAAAAGTTTTAAAAATTGAAGCCAGACCAGGTGGTGCATGCCTGTAATCTCAGTGACTTCGGAAGCTGAGGCAGGAGGATGGCAAGTTCAAAGCCAGCTTTGGTAACTTAGACCCTGTCTCAAAATGCAAATAAAAAAATGTCTGGGGGTTGTAAAGCACACCTGGGGTTCAATCCTCAATATTAGAAAAGATTTTAAATTAATAAATAATAATTGTACATTTTATTGGACACCAGGTGATAGTTCAATAAATCAATACAATGTGCAATGATCAGATGAAGGTAATAGGCATATCCATCACCTCAAATATTTATCATTTCTTTTCAGTGAGTTTTTTTTTTTTTGTGGTACTGGGGATTGAACCCATGGCTTATGTGCATGTGAGGCAAGCACTCTACCAACTGGGTATTTCTCCGGCCCAGACATTTATCATTTCTTTGTGTTGCAACCATCTAAAATCTTCTATACTGTCTACTTTAAAATATATAATTAATTGTTGTCAACCATCATTATTCTACTGTGTTATTGAACATGAAAAGTTATTCCTCTTTCCAGGTGTGGTGGTGCACTTCTGTAATCTCAGTGACTCGGGAGGTTGAAGCAGAAGGATTGCAAGTTTAAGGCTATCCTTGGCAGCTCAGTGAGACCCTGTCTCAAAATAAAAAATAAATATGGGAGCTGGATACAGCTGGGTACAGATGTACATTTGTAATCCCAGTGACTTGGGAGGCTGAGGCAGGAGGATCACAAGTTTGAAGTCAGCCTCAGCAACTTACTGAGGCCCTAAGCAGCTTAGCTAGACTCTGTTTCAGAATTAAAAAAAAAAAAATTGAAAAAAGGGCTGCAATGTAGATCAGTGGTTAGGTGCCCCTGGGTTTAATCCCTGGTACAAATAAATAAATGGATAAAATAAAATAAAATAATAAAAAGCAGGGGTTGTAGCTCAGTGGTGGAGCACCTCTGGCTCCCTGAGTTTAATCCCCAGTACCACAAAAAAAGTTATTCCTCTATTCCTCTTATCCAAATGTACCCCTATATTCATTAACCATCCTGTCTCCACCTATCCCCTACCTTCCTAGGCTCTGGTCACCACTATTTTACTCTTTCCTATGAGATAAAAAAATTTTTTTGGCACTAGGGATTGAACCCAGGGGCACTTAACCACTGAGCTACATCCCCAGTCTTTTAAAATTTTGAGGCAGGGTCTTGCTAAGGTGCTTACAGCCTCGTTAAGTTGCTGAGCCTGGCTTTGAATTTTTAGTCCTCCTGCCTCAGCCTCCTGAGTTGCTGTGGGATTATAGGTGTGTGCCACAATGCCTGGCTAGGTCAACTATTTTTTAGCTTCCCCAGATATGTGAGAACATGGGGTATTTGTCTTTCTGTGCCTGCCTTATTGCACTTAACATAATTAATGTCTTCTAGTTCCACCCATATTTCTTTTCTTTGTTTTTATCTTTTTACTTTTGGTACCAGGGATTAAAGCCAGGAGTGCTTAACCATTGAGCCATATCCCCAGCCCTTTTTATTTTTTATTTTGAGACAGAGTCTTGCTGAGTCACTTAGGGCCTCACTAAATTGATGCTGGCTTTGAACTTTTGATCTTCCTGCCTCGACCTCATGAGCCAGTGGGATTATAGGTGTGCACCACCGCACCTGGCTCTAGGTTTTATTTCTGAAAAAAAAAAAAAAGATTTTGGTAGCTTTTTTCTTGTTTTGATGGTACTGGAGATTGAAACTGGGTCATTCTACTGTGGAGCAACACTATATATA
>NW_026000249.1:34329358-34333445 GCF_001458135.2 Marmota marmota marmota
CATCAGACCAGAAAAGGTCAAGGCATTCCCGTGGGATACATATGTCTCAGACGGACAAGCAGGAACAGAAAAACCGCAAGTTCGCCATGGCCTTGTGAGCTGGCCACACTGGCATGCAGAACAAACTAGTGGAGGTAGGGCTCCAGGGGCCAGGGTGGACCTGCTGCCAACAATAATAAAACAAGGCTGGGTGCGATGGTGCACACCTGTAATCCCAGAATTTCGAGAGGTTTAGGCAGGAGGATGGAGGTTCAAAGCCAGCCTCAGCAAAAGCAAGGCACTAAGCAACTCAGTGAGATACTGTCTCTAAATAAAATATAAAATAGGGCTGGGGGTGTGGCTTAGTGGTCCAGTGCCCCTGAGTTTAATCCCTTGTACCCCGCCAAAAAATCATAAGAGGGGCTGTAGATATGGCTTAGTGGAAAAGTGACCCTGGGTTAAATTCCCCCCGCCCCCATCAAAAAAAAGTTTTAGAGCAAACTACCTCTAAACAAAATCCAAGAACTATGGACAATGGATGTATGAAATACTGCATAAAGAAGCCCATGGAGGAAAGTTGTGTCAGGCTTTTTGATTTTGTAGCCTTCTAGCAGTGGGTATGTGAGGACTTAGTTATTTCATCTTAGATTTTTCTGAGTTGGACCATTTTATTTTATTTTGATAGCAGGGATTGAACCCAGGGGTGCTTAACCACTGAGCTACATCCCCAGCCCCTCCCCCTTTTGTATTTCATTTAGAGACATGGTCTTGCTGAGTTGCTTTGGACCTCACTAAGTTGCTGAGACTGGCTTTGAACTCACAATTCTCCTGTCTCAGCCTTCCGAGCCCCTGGGATTACAGGCGTGAGCCACGATGCCTGGCTGAGTTAGACCATTTTAACCTAACTGAGCAGGATTAAAGAGATACTTTAGGGCTGGGGGTGTAGTTCAGTGGTAGAGCACTTGTCTAGCATGCCCTAGGCCCTGGTTTCCATCCCCAGCACTACAAAAAAGACATTTTTTAATATAGATATTATATGTTTATTGCATACACTGTACTTGTTTGTATCTAAGCAGAATTTGTATTGCCGCAGTCTGGCTGGGCACAATCAGGAGCCACTTGTCAAAAGAAACTAACTTTATTTTTAGAACCACACACGCCAAACAAAACAGCTCCTCAGGAAAAACCCTCAGAGCCCCAACTGCCACCACGGGCTTCCCACAAGTCTTTCCCTCTACCACAAGCCTCACCACCTCCCCCCATCCTCCTGCTCTTGAGGCCGATTGGCTGGGCCGCGTGGGCGGAGCCAAAAAAGTTCCCCAATGAGCAGGTCCGTGGTCTGAAAGGGCAGGGAAACAGCCCAATGAGCATCACCGCAGAGGAGCCAATCAGCTAGATGTTGCTGGGGCCGCTGTGAGCCAATCATCAGCTGGCAGTCTGAAAGGGCGGGGAAACAGCTCAATGAGCATCTCCAATGAGCATCACCGCAGAGGAGCCAATCAGCTAGATGTTGCTGGGGCCGCTGTGAGCCAATCATCAGCCAGCAGCTGGAAGTTTGCTGGCAGCTGCAAGTTTGCTGGGGCCCCTTCGGCTGTGGCTCTCAACATTGTATAATTTGTACTCCCAGCAATTTCATTCATCCTCACTATCATCTTTCATTATCTTGAGTCTTCTGTCCCTTATCTTATCTTCCCTCCCTTTTTGAAGTCTTCCTGTGCTTTTCCAGGAGTTTTGTCTAGCTGTTCTGGTTTTTTTTTCTGTGTTGCTAGATTGTGCACACTTTGTGTTCTTATGTTGTTCTTAAAAGAGTCAGTGTGGAAGAAGTATTACTCACTTCCCTGGTTCAATCTGGTGAACCTCCACTGCTCCCCATCCCCTCTTATTGTGAGTTAGCATTCGCATATCAGAGAACATTTGGCCTTTGGTTTTTTGGGATTGGTTTATTTCACTTAGCATGACAGTCTCCAGTTCCATCCATTGACTGGAAAATATCATAATTTCATTCTTTTTTATGGCTGAGTAATATTCCATTATGTATTTGTATCCTATTTTCTTTATCCATTCATCTCCAACCAGGTAGTTTTAATGGCCCATTTCCTGCCAGTGAAATTTTGGAAGTCTGGCAGCCACTTGTCCTGTTTCTGTCCCTTTAAGTTTAAGCTGGCATTGTTTCTGCTGATGTTAACATTCTTGAAAGCCTGTGATTCTCTTGTGTACCATCCCCATTTGACAAAAAGTTCCTCCACAGATCTTTCCTGGATATTCCCATCTCTCTTCCTGTCTTCTGATAAGATAATTTAGTAGATTTGTGAGTTACATACCTAATCTTTGCAGGAAAATAAGAGTTTCCTGACACTGTGACCTTATTCTCTGCTGGTGTAGAGGTCTTATTTCCAATGGAAGGAATGTTTCTACCATGTTACACAACAGTGATTTCACTGAATTGGAAGCTAAGACTTCTGGAAGGCCACTTTGGTTTCCTCATGCCTCAAATCGACAGGTGAGGAAGGGAGCAATTTTTCTAATTTTAGCATCTTTTATAATCTGTCAAGATCTCCAAAGCTACCAGCATCAGTCTAACTTGACCTCCAAGTTTAAGGCCTTTGCATCTGGGAATCTGCCATATAGCCATCTGCAGTCTTTTTTGCTGGGAGTCAGAACAGTTCTTATTGTCATTTTATACCTGAGAGAGTGTAAGAAGAACATATCTAGATTCAGCCCATCTTTGCAATTCCCCATATCCACTCATCTCATGGACCCAGGTGGCCACCTCCAGTGAGCAATGAGATTTCTGCTTATCTATTGTAATCAGATTGAAACAGGAAACAAAAGCATGCCCAACAGTCACACAAGGTCAAATCATCATCTCCTTGACCAAAAGAACCCACATGAAACCCTTGCCCAGTCAGCAGAGAAGATCAGCATCTTGTGCTCAGGCAGACTCCAAGCTCAGTGGCGGAAGACATCTCTGCACTTTACAGAAAGCATTGAAGGGATGGGGAATCTGCTTTCATGGGACAATGGACACTTTTTTTTTTTGGTACCAAGGATTGCCACATCCCCATCCCTATGTTGTATTTTATTTAGAGACAGGGTCTCACTGAGTTGCTTAGTGTTTTGTCATTGCTGAGGTTGGCTTTGAACTTTCGATTCTCCTGCCTCAGTCTCCTAAGTCACTGGGATTATAGGCATGTGCCAATGCACCCAGCACAATGGACACTTCTAAAGGAAAGGATGGCATTTGACTATCAAAAATGAAATTAAAAATTAAGCAGAACCTAGTGAAGGATAATGCATGAAATGATTATAGTGTAATCTTGAGATCCCAGTGGGTACAATTTAAAAATGCAAGAATTTAAGAGCATCCCAAAATTATGATACAGAAGAGCAATCCTAAAATAACTTGACCTAAATGAGAATTTCAGTGGCTTGCACTGACTGTCTGCTGCTGCCTGGAGCTGGCCTGCAGTGGATGGGACTCACAGTCTAAAGACCCGGAAGTGGGTTCTTTTGATAGGCATTGACATGTCCTACTTGGATGTATCCCTCAAATTCCTGTAGTATGTACCCCACTTGGGTATCCATCCCTTTCATAACCAGGTTTCTATTGCCTCCCTACTTGAGTATTTGGTCAGGCCATTCACCATTGCTCATGAGTAAGTAAGAGCCCAAACACAAGGGGCTTTTTAAGCACTGTTCAGTTCTTCCATCACTTCTAGGTAAACAGCATGCAGTTCAGTCCACCAAGTTGATTTATTTTTACCTTCTTCAATCACAGTGGTGACCTTCCAATATCCAGGATGTTGTCCATTCCCTTGGAACTGCCATCCATGAACCCAGCAGCTCTTTGTCAGTCAGTTGATGGCTGATTATAGGACACTGTTCCAGAATCTTGCCATTCCTCATGCTCTAAATCAGTCTTAGGACAAAAGATTCTTTCATTCCCCCTGGTTGCATGTTCCTATGTAAATCATTTCCATTTTACTATGAAACTCTTTTATTTTTTTGGAGGTAATGGGGATTAAACTCAGGGCCTTGCACATGCTAGGCAAGGGCTCTATTACTGAGCTGCATCCCCAACCCTTCTCTCTTTTTTTTTTTTTTTTTT
>NW_026000249.1:34333608-34358248 GCF_001458135.2 Marmota marmota marmota
TTTTTTTTTTTTTTTTTGAGACAGGATCTCATTAAGTTGCTGAGGCTAGCCTCAAACTTGTAGTCTTCATGCATCAACCTTTCAAGTTTCTGGGATTATGCCCAGAAACTTGTAACTCTTCTGGGCACTTCCCTTCTCATTAGAATTTCTCTGACATCACCCAAGACAGTGGGCATTTCACATTTTAAAATCATTTTGTGTCCTTCCATCACAGAGGTAGCTTCAATTAATGTTCCATAGCAAAGTAAGAAACACCCCTTAAGTGGAAAAACTCCAAAGTCTCAGTAGCCATCACTGGGAGGTCCTGACAGGCTCCACATTTTTTTCTGAACCAGCACTCCACTCCTTCTATTGTACATCATGTGGGCTTGGGTAATCTTACTGGTTCTCATTTAGCATGTTTAATTCATATTGTTTGTCTGATTTCTTTTGTTGTGTTGTTCTGGTGTGTGTGTGTGTGTGTGTGTGTGTGTGTTTCTGGGGATCAAACCTAGGGCCTCATGCATGCTAGGCAAGCATTGTACCCCGGACCAACCATACCCTAGCCCCCTTGTTTGAAGGGTGGGTTTACATATTTTCTGTTTTACAGTACAGATAGGGGAAACATTTTCACATTAGTCAATGTTTGGTTACTATGGCCAAAATACCTGACAAGAACCACTTAGAGAAAGAAAAGTTTATTTTGGCTCATGGTTTCAGGAGTTTAGTCCATGGTGAAGCAAATTCATTGCTCTGGGCCTAGGGTGAAGCAAAACATCATGGCAGACAGACATGGTGGAGAAGCACTGCTCCACTTATGGCCACCTGAAAGCAGAGAAAAAAAGAGGAAGGGGCCATAGGGAAGGTGCATCCTTCAAAGGTACGTCCCCAGTGTCCCACCTGCCTATAGATACCACCCAGTTAGTCCATTCAAGCTAGGATGGACTAATTAAGTTAAGATTTCACAATCCAGTCCTTTCATCTCTGAATATTCCTACATTAATACAGGAGCCTCTCTGCCACGGCCTGTGTGGGAAGGGAGTATGTACCCATTGGAGGTATGGGCCAGCTGCAAATAAAAGCTAGGAAAGTAAGATTAATAAATGAACACAAGGGCTGGGCTTGTGGCTTAGTGGTAGAGTGCTCACCTAGCATGCACTGGGTTTGATCCTCAACACCACATAAATGTAAAATGAAGATATTGTGTCCACCTATAATTAAAAAATAAATATTTTAAAAAAGAAATAAACACAAAAGATGAGAATTATATGTATTCAAAGCAGGGGCTTGACCAGTGGAAGAAACCTGATGGTTCTGATCCTAACAAAGGGAAAAGCAGACAAATGCTTTATTTATAGTGAAACACACCAAAGGAATTTATTGTGAGGAAGGGTTCTTCAAAGGTAACAAGGAACTGAGGCTGTGGGGAAGTTGGCTTGATTGGGGACTTATCACTTGAGCAGTAATTCTTCCTCCTCCAGGCAGCTGGCACCACAGGGCCAGTTAGGCATGGGTATCTCTTTCTCCTAGGGAAGCAGGCATCTGCATTCAAAGCTATTGAACCCATAAATTCCACACCAGGCATGGAATCTGCCTCATTAACAGCAGCTGCTTGCAAATGGGTGTGTCTTTCTGCACTGTTGCACTGAGAGAAGCCCAAAAAGGCAGTCTAGCTGTCCAAGGCTGCGGAGTTCAAAGCAATGATTCCTTTGTTGCTCCCAACAGGAGCCTTTGGGGGACATCTCATACCCAAATCATAACAATTTCCCAGTGAGATACAATGTTCATCCCCCCTAACAATCAGATAAAGGTGATAAAGCTACTTCACATGAAGTCTGTTCAAATATACCAACTCTCTCATTCACTGTAACCTCAACTCCATCAACCCTTACTTTCTAACTACAGCATCCATTGGGACTTTTTGTAATTCTTTATTATGATGCTGGGTATTGAACCTAGGCCCATGAACATCCTAAATAAGTGCTGTACTGATGAGTTACTTCTCCAGTCCCTGGTTCCAGCTTTCTAATACCCTTTTTTTTTTTTCTAATACCCTTCTTTTTTTTTCTAATACCCTTTTAAGACTAAATATCATATGTTTATGGGGTGACTAGGGGCCCTCAGCCACCAGTCACCCCATAAACATATATATAAAAAAACTCTTATCACTCTAGAAATTCCAAGGATTTTGGGAGTTATATGTCAGAAGCCAGGGACTGGTGACCAAATCTATATTTGACAATATCACAGCATCTAGTAATAGTCAAGCAAGTAATACTAAAAATAGAGTTATACAGAAGTCTTTGAGAGGTACAAAACTATTGGATGAAAGTTTAATAAAGAACAAAATATATACATAATCTCAATATATCTCCACTGATTACTCATTTTAATTATATAGGGAGAAATGGTAACTTTATAGTGGAAAAACCTGATGGACACTATCTTTTTTTCCAAATATTTATTCTTAAGTTTTAGGTGGACACAAGATCTTTATTTTACGTTTATGTGGTGCTGAGGATTGAACCCAGTGCCTTGTGCATGCTAGGCGAGCACTCTACCACTGAGCCACAACCCCAGCCCCTGATGGCCACTATCTTAACCAAATGATTAGAATTAGAAAACTTTTAATTTGAAAATTTCTCATAATCTCACTTTATGGAATTAACCAATCTCCTCCCACTGGGAATTGAACCAAGGGCCTTGTAAATGCTAGCCAAGCCCTCTACCACTGAGTTACACCCCAAGCCTTTCTTTCTTAATATGGTGGGTCATATTGTTTTTTTTTTTTAATTTTTTTTAAACGCCAGGGGTATTTAAGACCTGAGCCACATCCCCAACCCTTTTTATTTTTTATTTCGAGAGAGAGTCTCACCAAGTTTCTTAGGGCCTCCTTAAGTTAATGAGGCTACACTCGAAGAACTTGTAATTCTCCTGCCTCTCGTATTGGTTTTTAAAATTTCTGCCAGCCTTATACTCTTTGGTTAAACTTCAACTGATCAGACAGTATGATTTTACATGTTTCTGGATTTGATTTGCTATTTGTTGAGGTTTCTTCTGTGTTTATGAGGGATATTAGACTGTAATTTTCTTGTCATGTCTTTGGTTTTACAATCAGGATAATGTTGACCTCCCCCAAAATGAGCTGACAATTGAGGGCTGGGGATGTGGCTCTGTGTTAGTAGATTGCCTACCTGGCATGTGTGAGGCCCTGGTTTCAATCCCTAGCGGGGGGGGGGGGGGGAAAGAGGAGTTGAGAAGTGTTCTCTTCTAGAAAGTAAAAAAAAAGAGGGATTGTGTAGAATTGATATATTCCTTAAATGGCTGGTAGAAATGACCAGTTAACCCATCTGGGCCTGTGAATTTCTTTTTTCAGAGGCTTTCAACTAAGAATTCAATTTTTAGTAGATAGTTCTTTAGGTTATCTATTTCTTCTTGAGTGAGTTTTGGTATTTTATGGATTTCATAGAAATCGTCCATTTCATCTAAGTTGTTAAATTTATGTGAACAAAGGTGTTCATTTTTTTCCTCATTTCAGTGTCTAGGGAGTATACAGTGATATCTCCTACTTCTGCTATGAATAAGTGATCTCTTTTTTTTTCTTTCTTAGTCCATCAAGAAGTTAATCAATTTCATCAATCTTTTTAAAAAATGAACTTTTGGTGTCATTTATTTCTCAATTCTTTCCCATATATTTAGTTTTGCTTGTCTTTTTATCATTTCCTTTCTTCTGCTTGCATTGAGTTTATGTTACTCTCATTTCTAGTTTTGTAAGAAGCTTAGATTGTTGATTTCAGATTTTTTTACTGTAAGTATTTCTTGTTATAAATTTCTATCTTGGGCTGCGTTTGTGGCTCAGAAGTAGAGTGCTTGCTTAGCACGTGTGGGACCCGGTTCGATTCTCAGCACCACATTAAAAAAAATAAAAAGGCATTGTGTTGTGTCCATCTACATAAAAAAAGATTCATTCTCTCTCTCTGTCTCTCTCTCCTTTTAAAAAAATTCTATCTCAGCACTACTTTAGCTATACCCCACAAATACTAATATGTTGTTAATTTTTAAAATATTTTTTTGGTTATACATGGATGCAGTATCTTTGTTTATTTACTTTTATGTGGTGCTGAGGATCAAACCCAGTGCCTCCTTCTACTGCTGAGCCACACCCCAGCTGCCTGATATGTTGTATTTTAATCTTCTTTCAGTTCAAAGTATTTTTTATTTACCTTGAGTCTTTTTTTTTTTTTTTTTGGACCATGCATTATGTGGAAATGTGTTTTTTTGTTTGTTGTTAGTTGTCTAGGCTGGTCTCAAACTCCTGGGCTCAAGTAGTCCTCTTGCCTCAGCCTCCTGAGTAGCACACTACCACAACCAGTGGAAAGCGTTTTTGTTTGTTTGTTTTTTTCCAGTACTGGGGATTGAGCCCAGGGCCTTGTGCATGGACAATATCTTCTTCAGTTTCTGAATATTTAGGAATTTTCCAGACATCTTTCTATTATTGGTTTCTAGTTTAATTCCCTTATTATCAGAGAATACTTGGAATGTTTTCAATTCTTTTAAATTTATTGAGGATTGTTTTATGATCCTGAATATGGTCTATGTTGGTAAATATTCCATGTGTACTTGAAGGACCCATCTTTTCTTTGGAGTGTAAAGTTATTTGGTTGATTGATGGTGTTCAATTTCCCTATATCCTTGCTGATTTTCTGTCTACTAGTTCTTACTCCTAGAGAGCTGTTGAAGTCTCTAGTCATTGTTGTAGATTTGTCCATTTTTCTGTTCAGTTCTTTTCATTATTTAATTATCATGTTGCTGGGGATTGAACCCAGGGCCTTGTGCGTGTGAGGCAAGCACTCTACCAATTGAGCTATTCCCCAGCCCTCACTTTTGATTGTTTTTTTTTTAAATTTCTAGGGCCTCTTATGTGCTAGGTGAGCACTCTACTGCTGAGCCACAGCCCCAGCCCATCCACAAGCTTTTCCTCCTCCCACTGTAGCTCCCTGAGCTGACTACAGAGCTGGAGATATAGCATTTCCACTATGGCACTCAGGGTTTCCCAACTAGGTTTGCCTTCAGAACCAGCCTTTGATAGGATAGGATAAAAGTGGCAGGGGTCCTTCCCACTGTCTCTGGTCAGAGAGTAGGACTCCCTTTCCTTCAGGGTGACTGCTGTTGCTGGATTGCAGTGTTGGCACTAGGCTTTGTTGGGGGCAGCACTGCATGAAGAAAAAAAATAGGATTTCTCCTAGTGTCTTTGTCTCACAGGGGCCTTCCATTTTTCTCCGAAGATTATAAATATTTTTTTGGTGGTGCAGGATGGAACCAGGGCCTCATTTATGCTAGGCAAGCTCTCTACCACTCAGCTATGCCTCAGCCCAAAGGTCTTCTTTTAGCTTTTAAAGATAGGCGAGATGAATGGGTGTGTTATTATTCACTATCCTTTTCTTATGGAGGTGCTGATGGTGGAACCCAGGACCTTGTGCTAGGCAAGCCCTCGACCACTGAGTCACACTATCTTAAACTGGAAATGGCACAGTTATCTGAGACTGTCTCCTGGCTTATGTTCCAAAACATCATACTTTCCTGGTTCTGTCCCTACCATTCAAAAATTTGCCTTGTAATCTTCATGGCACATTGGTGCCTCTCAGACTCTGTACTCAGTTCTTGCCAGCAGTGTGGCTGGGCACGAATAACCGAGCCTCCACAAAGCCTTGTAGGTTCAAACAGCAACTACTTTATTTAAACTCAAACAGCAACTACTTTATTTAAACTCTCACCGGCACTGCACGTGTGCTTTTCCGCCAACGCCACCCACGCGGCCTTCTCCTGGGACACACCACACACCAACCGGAAATCCCTCCTCCGGCACTTCCCCAACCAATGGGAACTCTCCGGGAATCCCCGCGAGAACTCCAAAGTAGCAGGCCGAGGCGGACAGCAGGGGTCTAATATACACAGCTTAACATAACCATTATCATCTCAATGGCTTGCTGTCACCTCTCAACCACTCCTTCTGGCAAAAATGCCATGCGTCATTTGGACTCGGCTATGGCTCTCAGCAGGTTCTCCTCTCAAACCCATGTTCTCTCTTAGCTTCCCAATTCATTGTAGTAGCTTCAGATAGTAGTGAAATAATCTCGCCTCCCAAGCCTTGCTCTATGCCAGCCTTCTGTCCTGAATTCCAGCTGGACATTTCCATTGGAATATTCCATAGACACTCCTGCTGGGTCTCAAGATCTACCTCACTTTCTCCTCCCTTGACTCATTGTCTCTCATTTTGCTGTTCTCAGCAAACCCCCCCCCCCCTTTATGAGGTATTGAGGATTGAAACCAGGGACGCTTAACCACTGAGCCACATCTCCAGCCCTTTTTTGCATTTTATTTAGAGACAGGGTCTCACTGAGTTGCTTGTGTGAACTTGTTGAGTGCGGATCCCATGGCTTCTTCATTTTCATTTCCCCAGAAACTTGCCGAGGACCAGGCACACAGTCTCAATTCAGTAGTTTAGTAATCTTTTCTTCATGAATTAATGCATGAACACAGTAGCGTGACTTTTCAGGTTTCCTTTGCCCAAAAAAAGTGTAATATCAAGTAAGATACTGGATGGGGTATCTGGTGTGCCTCTTTCTAGTGTGCTCTCAATAAGACTCCATTGAAAGGATCAGTTCTCAAACATCTTTTTTTTAAAAAATTTATGCATCCAATTCTGATCACTGGAGATTGTTGTTGTAGGGGTCCGTGTCATTCGAGGATGTGGCTGTGGATTTCACCCGACAAGAGTGGCACAGACTGGACCCTGCTCAGAGGACCATGCACAAGGATGTGATGCTGGAGACCTACAGCAACCTGGCATCTGTGGGTGAGGATATTTGTTTTTGTAACTCCTGGGAGCATGTGTTCACTAGACCACATTCAGCCTCTGTAGAGTTTAGTGATATTTTAGTTTCAGATTCAAGGGTCACACTGGCTGAACAGTTTATGGCACCAGGAAGAACTGTGTGTATTCTCACCTCCCCAGTGAAAGGTTTAAATGGGCCCCCTTCCTTGTGCAGCTCATGAAGATGCACCTTCCTCCTTCATCAGAGGCCCCAAAGCTCAGACATCTTGGCCCACGTCCTGTGCCATTTCCCATTAACAGGCCTCTGCGTGGCCAAACCAGAGATGATCTTCAAATTGGAGCGAGGAGAAGAACTGTGGATATTAGAGGAGGAATCTTCAGATCATGGTTACTCAGGTGAGTATGTAAGAAACAGACATATGGAACACAGGGGGAGTGAGATCCCAGGAATTCAGGTCAGAGGGTATCCTTGTACAATATATTCTAGGAATCTCTTTTGCTAGGCCTAACTCTTTGAAAATAAGGACAGAAGGTTTAACTGCTTTCGATACCTAAATTCCATACCCCAACATCATGCTCACAATTCACTGTTGTTTTATCTTGATTTTTGTCAAGTTATCCAGTACTCTTTTTCTTTTTTTGTACCAGGGATTGAATCTAGGGACACTTACCACTGAGCCACATCCATAGCCCTTTTTTGGGGGGGAGGGGGTGCCAGGGATTGAACTCAGGAGCACTAGGTCACTGAGCCACATCCCCAGCCCTATTTTGTATTTTATTTAGAGACAGGAACTGAATTGCTAAGTGCCTAGTTTTTGCTGAGGCTGGCTTTGAACTCATAATCTTCCTGCCTCAGCCTCCTGAGCCACTGGGATTATAGGCATGTGTCACCATGCCCAGCTCCCCAGCCCTTTTTATATTTTATTTAGAGACAGGGTCTTGCCAAGTTGCTGAGGACCTCACTAAATTGCTGAGGCTGGCTTTGAACTCACAATCCTCCTGCCTCAGCCTCCCAAGTTGCTGGGATTACAAGTGTACACCACCACACCTGGCTGAGCCGTATGAATTTTGAATATTGTGGGCAGATTGAACCCAGTGCCTAAGCCTAGTCTAAGTGACATCTCCTGGGACTTGCAAAAAGGCCAGGGCAAAAGAGGGAAAAATGTTGAGAGGTAGTATCAGTGAGTCATCAGGGGGCCAAAATGATATAAATTATAAAGGCTCTGGTGGAGTTTAATTTTACACTATGAAAGAAGCCATTTGAAGGTGTTAGTACCTCAAAGAGTAACAGACTCTGGTTTGTTTTTAAAGGATCTCTCTCGCTACTGTGTGGCAACAGCTCTGTTGGGGCTAATGCCCTCAGGCTGGATAACAGCCTGCTTCAGCATCAGAGTCTTCACAGTTTGAATCAAAACGTTGAATATAATGGATGTGGGAAAGGCTTCCACCAGGAAACCGGCTTCCTTCAACAGAAAAGAACACACACTGGAGATAAAAGCTTTGAATGTCACGAATGTGGGAAGGCATACTGCAGGAAATCAAACCTGGTTGAACATCTGCGAATACACACAGGGGAAAAACCTTATGAATGTGGCGACTGTGCCAAAACCTTCAGTGCCAGATCATACCTCATTGCCCATCAGAAAACTCACACAGGGGAGAAGCCTTTCGAATGCCCTGAATGTGGGAAATCTTTTGGCCGGAAGTCACAACTCATTTTACACAGGAGAACCCACACAGGAGAGAGACCCTATGAATGTACAGAATGTGGGAAAACCTTTTCCGAGAAGGCAACTCTCACCATCCACCAGAGGACCCACACGGGGGAGAAACCCTACAAGTGTACTGAATGTGGGAAACCATTTCGTGTCAAGATAGCCCTCACCCAGCACCAGAGAACTCACACGGGGGAGAAACCCTATGAATGTGGGGAATGCGGGAAAAATTTCAGGGCAAAGAAATCCTTAAATCAACATCAGAGCATTCACACAGGGGAGAAACCTTATGAATGTGCAGAATGTGGGAAGTTCTTCCGAATGAAGATGACTCTCAGTAATCATCAAAGGATCCACACGGGTGAGAAACCCTATCAGTGCAATGAATGTGGGAAAGCTTTCAGTGTGCACTCCTCTCTTGGGGTCCATCAGAGAATTCACACGGGAGAGAAGCCTTACCAATGCAACAAATGTGGTTATGCCTTCTACGTGAAAGCACGTCTCATCGAGCATCAGCGAAGGCATTCAGGAGAGAAACCCTATGAATGCACTGAGTGTGGGAAGATCTTTAGCATGAGGAAGTCCCTTCGCCAGCACCGGAGAACGCACACAGGAGAGAAACCGTATGAATGCAGCGAGTGTGGAAATGCCTTCTATGTGAAAGCCCGTCTCATTGAGCATCAGCGAATTCACACGGGGGAGAGACCCTTTGAATGTCAAGAGTGTGGGAAGGCTTTCTGCCGGAAGGCACACCTCACAGAACACCGGAGAACTCACTTAGGCCGGCCCTTGCCATGTGCAATAGAAAAAGCCCCTCCCTAAAGACCCTCCCCACCCCTGGATCAAGCCCCTTGGGGCATCTGATTACCAGAGCACTCAGAATACCCCTATCATGGTGTGGCACCTAGCTTGGTGGAAAGCTAGTTCCTGACCCCCTTAGGGGGCAGCTCCTTGTTATTTTCATTTGTATTTCCCCAGTTGGTGGTGAAGCTGAATATCTTATCCGTTTGGCCCTTCAGGTTTTTCCTTCCATGTATTGACTGTTCACACTCTTTCCTCAATGATTATTTGGTACTGAGAATTGAACCCATGGGCACTTTACCACTGAGCCACAGCCACAGTCCTTTTTTATTTTGAGACAGTGTTTCACTATGCTTCTAAGGCTGGCCTTGAACTTGCCTCAGCCTCCAAAGTAGCTGGTGCTCACTGTTTTCTTTTCTTTTTTAAAAAAATTTTTAGTTGTTGATGGATCTTTATTTTATTTATTTGAATGTGGTGCTGAGAATTGAATCCAGTGTGTCATGTGTGCTAGGCAAGCATGCTACCACTGAGTCACAACCCCAGCCCCTCTTTTGTCTTTCTTTTTTTCTGTACCAGAGAATGACCCCAGGGGTGCTTAACCACTAAGCCACATCCCAAGTCTTTTTTATTTTTTATTTTGACACAGGACCTCACTAAGTTACTGAAGGTGGCTTCAAATTGTGATCCTCCTGCCTCAGCCTCATGAGTTGCTGGGATTACATGCAGGTGCCCCTGTGCTTGGTATGCTCACTGTTTTCTAATAGGCTGTTCATGTTTTACTTCCTGGTTGAAATGGTGTTTAATATATGAGATTATAAAAATCCTTTTTCGTGTGTTATGTAATGTGTTCTCTCAATCCGTGACTGATTCATTTTGTTCATTCTTCTGCTGAAGTTTTTTTTTTCTATACTTTTCTCTGCAGTTAAAGTTTCTACCAACATTTAGAATTTCAATCCACTTTGAGATTTCTTTTTGTATAGAATGAAGTCTGCAATGTATAATACTACATGGTCTTGTTAATGTTACACAGATGCTGTCACACTATAGATAAAATTTGGTGGGCTGGGGATATAGCTCAGTAGGTATAGTGCTTGCCTAGCATGCACAAGGCCCTGGGTTCAATCTGTAGTTCCACCAAAAAATAAAATAAAATAAAATTTGGTAGCTGGCTTTTTTTATGTGATGCTACCTTCTCAATATCTATCCATGTTGATAAAAGTCTAATTTATTTATTCCCCTCTCCATTCCCCTTGTGAGGACATTGTATTGTTTCTGTGTTTTGTGACCTAGAAGTGGAACTGCTGATTCATAGGGTGTAGTGATGTGCCAGTTACTAAGCTCTTTTTTTTTTTTTTTTTGGTATTGGAGATTGAACCCAGGGGCACTTTACAACTGAGCTACATCCCCAGTCCTTTTTATGTCTTATTTTGAGGCAAGGTCTCTCAAAGCTGCCTGGATTGCTCTCAAACTTGTGATTTTCCTGCCTCAGCCTCCCAAGCAGCTGGGATTACAGGTGTGTGCCACCTCAGCCAGCAGTTATTAAGCTCTTGTGTCCCAGCTCCAAACCCACCTTTCTAGATTATACTTTGTGAGTCTAAAAACCACATTTCTGAATTGCCAGCTTCTCTCTGCCAAGAAGAGATACTAGATGTAAATTTTAGGACTGGAGAGAGAGGGGGAAAAAAGGGACTCGGTCCTTTTGCCCCTTCCTGTTAGCTCCTCCTTCATCTGTGTGTCCAGCCAACACTGCGTTTTCACTAGGCAGCAGAATTCCTTGTCATAGAAGCAGTTTTGTGCACTTTGAGATTTCCCAGTCCCCCCAGATTCAGCTTTATGGGACTCCACCCGCTTTGAGACATAGGCATCAGCTGGCTGATAAAACCTCCTTAGAGGCATGAGTCCCAGTCACATGGGACCCCTCTTCCACCTTTCTAATTTTTAATAACTCCAATGGTATCCTTTTGTTACTACCTAGCCTAGCTGCTTTCTACAGTTGCTACCTCCCTGAAAACTTAAATTTGTTTTCTTTTTGTCTCTTAAGTTATATGTGGGAATTCTCCAATTTTATAAGCAATTGTTATTTAAAATAACTTTTCTCTGTGAAAATAATGGGTGTGGTTTCTGTGTCTTACCTGGGCCCTGATTAATCTGCGTCAAAGTTTGTCAACTTCATTGTTTTTTTTTCCTTCTGAATTGGATTACTTTATAGTGTCAGAAGTTTGAGAAGTTCCTATCATCACCAGCACTTAATATTCGTCTTCTAAAAAATTTTTTTGGTACTGAGGATTGAACCCAGGGGTACTTAACCAGTGAGCCACATCCCCAGCCCTTTTGATATTTTATTTAGAGACAGGTCTCTTTTACTTACACAAGGTACTCTTGCTAAGTGCCTCGCTAAGTTACTGAGGCTGGCTTTGAACTCAAGGTCCTCCTGTCTCAGCCTCTCCAGATGCTGGGATAACAGGTGTTGCACCACTGTGTCCAGCTAGTCCTCTAAAATTTTAACAGCAACTTTGCTCATATGTGTGTGTGTGTGTGTGTGTGTGTGTATGTATATGTGTGTATATATATATACATACACACACACATACACCCACATATACACATACATGTATAACCAAATGGTTACATTATACAAGCTGTGAGGTTTTTAAACTTATGACAAGGGACAGAAGGGAAATTCTACTTATTGCAAGGAAATTTTCACTTAAGCTTCAGTGAGCCACAAGCACTTCAAACCCATGAACCTTCAGCTGATTGCCCTTAGCCAGTCCAATCTCTACCAGGAACTGGCATGTTCTTGCGCTGGTCGCCGTGTAGCTGAATTACTTCTCCATATTCTGGATGCTCAATTACAGTACCATTGCAGGCAAATTTCTTCCTAAACACCTCCATTAGTTTCTTTTAATCGTAATCACCAGCGACTCCTTGGACAGTAGTAAGGGTCTTCCAGACGTTTCTCTGTTGAATTCTTATGTGGATCTAATCCTCAGTGCCAGCAGGAAGCAGGTCATAACCCTTGCTTGCATCAGCAAAAGAGTGGAGGTTCTGGATAGCGGAAATATGGGAAATAGGATAGGATTCCTTTTCTACGGTGGAAATGGCCTGCAGAAGGCGGCTGCTTATGATACATGCTTATGATACACAGGGCATTTCAATTAATCCTCAGACACCCACACTACAGCATATATTGAATATATATACTATCCTTCCTGTATTTTCTATACAGCATGCCCTTACTCTGGTTTACTAAGTATTAAATGTATCAAAAAGCCATTTCATCAACTCTTCCAATCTTTATCTCACCCATTTAAAAGAAAATCAGATTTGATGTTTTAAAAATTTTGTGTTTCAATAGTTTATTATGGAAAATGTCAAACCTAAATACAGGGCATCTATAGTAACAAAACAGACCAGTGGTTGCCTCTGGAGGTGGATATTAACTCATAAAGGGTAGGAAAGAACTTCTTGGGTTGATGAAAATATTTCATATCTTGATTGGAGTGTGTGTTGATGGGTGTATACAATAGTCATCAAATGGGCAGCTTAAAATGTATGCATTGTATTGTATATAAGTTATGTCTCAATTAAAATGTGAAAACAAAACAATAAAAAGTGTTCTGTTCTCATTCCAGGAGTCAAGACTTGGGTTTCCTGAGGAAAAAAAATCAGGAATACTGGCCACTAAAGCAGATGAAAAACTTGGACAGTGGAAAACCCCCATCCTCTTAAGGCTTTAGAAATTGTCTTTACCCCTGAATATGACCTTTTCTGAGGCCCCTGCTGGGATATGCTGACCCTCCTTTAACTACCATCATGACCAGGGCATTCCTCCACTCCACAGTGTAGATTTGATCCTCAGAAGTCTAACCACAGTCTCTTCCCAACTTAACATTAGTCTCCACCCCACTAGTTTTTACCTCCATGACTTACCATCCCATGTCTACTAACTCCCCATTAGCTCACAGCTCTGCAGACCAGAGCACAATGTCTGCCGACTGACAACTAGCCCACAAAACCTTGTTTGATCACACCCTTATCCCCAGCAGAGTCTGCCAAACTCCCATTAGCTCACAGCACCATGTCTTGCCATCCCCATGAGCTGCCATTACAATTCTTGCTGACCCCATTAGCTGACATCAAGTTTGATCAGCCCCCTGATAAGACTGGTGATTCTCCTTCAGGTTGGTTTTGTAGCTTACTGTCCTTTACATTGAGCATGGGGACAGTGACCTCCCATCACCTCACAGCCATGTGTCTTACCACCTTCCTTCAGACTAATGTAGTGTCTGTTGACCTCACCATTTTGTCCTCTGGTGCCCCATTGGCTACCAGTATGATGTATTTAACCCACTGAGTTGTCATCATGGTGTCTGCTCACCCATCATTAGATCACATCTGCACAGTGTGTCTTCCACAGTACACTTTCGTCAAGGTCTGTCTGTTGTTCCCCAGTTAGCCACCAGTATGGTGAATCTGATCCTTCTGAGTCCTGGTGTCTTCAGAACTCATTTGACCTTGTCCTTCTGTCTTCTGATTTCTCACTTGCCAAGTTTCAAGGTTTCTTAACCTTGAGGACACAGTGGTATCCATGTTCCCTATAATAGGCCCCATTACTGTGTCTTCCAACCATATATTACAGCCTATCAATGTTTCTGCTGACATTAATGTCTTTAGACTTATTTGCTATCAGTACATAGTATGACCCCCTTTAGGGCCTATCACCATAGTTTTTGTCCACATGGTAGTCCAGTCATTGTGTCTGATGGGTCTCCCCATTAACTATGGGGATTGTATCATTCGCTTCTTAAGGCCTCATCAGTACAGTCTACTGATCCCATATTAGCCACTTTCATAGTTCTGTTGATCCTCCAGTAAATAGCTATCTAGATTCTTTGATACCCATGATGCTCCAGCAACGTATTTGCTGATTGTACCCTAGCTTACCATCACTCTGTCAGCTGATTCCCAATTAATTACAAGAGCACAGACTTTAACCTCCATGAATTCCCAGCACAGTATTTGCTGAGTCCACATTAACCTCACCTTGCTGGTCATTCAGCAGTCATGAAGAATGTCTTTGACCCTTACAAAGCCCAATCACGGTGTTTGCTGACAATGCAATGATCTCCATCACTGTGCACGTTGATTCTCCATTAGCTGCTGTTAGAGTGTCTGGATGCAATGATGCCCCAGCAGAGTGATTCTGCCCTACTTCAGAGCCGGTCACTATTAGACTCAATGCTATGACTACTAGCCACTGTCTTTGCCTCATGTTTCTCAGTCACAATACCTGTCTACCCTACATTAATGCCATCACGGTGTCTGATAATCTTGGTGATAACTACAGGGTCTTTGAGCTTCATAAAAAATCAGCTGAGGCAGGAGGATTGCAAGTTCCAAGCTAGCTTTAGCAACTTAGTGAGATCCTAAGCAACTTAGTGAGACCCTGTCTACAAATAAAGTATTTTTAAAAAAGGGCTGGGGATGGACTGGGATTGTAGTTCAGTGGTAGAGCACTTGCCTAGCATGTTGTGAGGCACTGGGTTTGATTCTCAGCACCGCACATAAATGAATAAATAAATAAATAAAGGTCCATCAACATCTAAAAAAACAGGGGGAGTTGGGGATGTGGCTCCATGGTTAAGCGCCCCCAGGTTCAATCCCTGGTACCAAAAACAAAATGCAAAACAAAACAAAAAAAAACACAACAAAAAATGAAACCAGTGTCTGCTGACCCCACTTTAGCCCTTAATCACTTTGCTGATTAGCTCTCAAGCACCACTAAAAAGTAGTTTAGTCTCCATCACAGCATCATCCCATTCACTGGCCCCATCCCCATGTAGGTTGATGCTTCATTGTCCCCTGGTGCAGTGTACTGACCTCATGTGCTCCAGCATAATGCCAGAGGTGCATTGGAGGCTCTCCTTCATTAAAGCTCTTTAGGGTTTTAAATGACACCACATTAGCCACCATGACAATGTTTTGGACCCCCATGATTTCCCATAGCCATGTGTGCTGATGCTATGTCAGTTCCTATCATTCTATTAAATCCTCACTGGTCACCAGAACTGGCTTTGATCTCTATGGTGATGCCACACACTTCTGGTGACCGTATCTTAGGACCAATCAGTGTTGCCTGATCTCTTTAGGCTGGTTTATTGGCTGTTCTTTCCATCACTGTAATTGTTCCTGAAGAATTGGTAGTTCCCCAGTTCTTCAGGCTATTGTCTTGTTTCTCTGAATGTTCACTGAGCTTCAGGGAGGGTTCCTTGGTCTTGTTGGCTGTGGGGTCTATCCTCTCTGCCTCTGTCTATTTTGTAGGCCTTTGGACTGTTTTCCAAATAGAAGGACTCTTGTGGTCTCTCCAGATGTTTGACAGTCCTGCTGTTCCCCAGATCTGAAGGCTTTGCCTGTACCTCTAGCTATTTTCTTGCTTCTCTGGCTGTCCCCTGAGTGCTAGAGATAGATCCTTGTTCTCTCTGGCTGCCTGCTTAGGTATTTCTCACTGTTACATAACATTTGGGGATGGTTTCCTCTTCCATTTGGTTGTTGTTATATTCTCTTTGCCTGTCCACTAACTATAAGGACTGATCTCTGGCCCTGCTGGCTATTTGATAATCATTCTGACTGTTTATATCACTACAGGACTGGTCTTTGAACCCGGTGGCTATTTTTCAGTTTCTTGGGATGTGTTCTCAGTCCTGGATTCTTCTGCCTCTTTCTAGCTGCTCCCTAATACCTAGAATAGGTTACCTTACTCTTGTTACCCCAATCCAGCAATGTTCAGATTTCATACTGATGTTTTCTGGTCTCTTCAACTATTTTTCAACCCCAAGGACTGTTGTACAATAGTCCTCTGTTATGTGCAGAGGATACAACATGCCACAATCCCTAACAGATGCCTGAAACTGTAGACCATATCAAACTCTCTATATACTGTTTTCTATTATACATACATATGATAAAGTTTAATTCATAAATTAAACACAGTAAGAGATTAACAATAACAATAAAATAGGACACATAACAATAAACTGTAACAAGCAGTACAGTGTAATATTTCATCATTCTACTCAAAATGGCATGCAATTTAAAACTTACAAATTATTTATTTCTGGAATTTTCCATGTATTATTTCCATGTACTATAGATAACTGAAAATGTGGAAAGTAAAACCATGGATAAAGGGGACTACTGTACCCACTGGATGCAACTGAGGACGTTAAACAGCAACTGAGAATTGCAGGCTGTAGAGGGAACACCTTTTTCCCAGTAAGATCCTTGCCACAGGGGAGCAATTTCTATAGAGAGGCTGCCTGCTTCAGAGCCCTGGTGTGGACTCATGGCAGGACATCTGGTGCCCTGGGGTCACTGTTTCCTTCCATTACCCTTTTAGAAAATCCATTAAAGTGAGCGCTCCCCAGCATTCACTGTGTCAGTGTTGAATCTCTGTGATAGCTGAGAGGATGCGCATGGTGGGGATCACAGGCATAAAAGGTGTGTAGCATAGGATCCATCTCAGTGGGTAACTTCTGTACCAGTCCTCCTTTAATGGGAATCACATCTCTACCCAGTATCCTTCAGATGTCTGTGCTAAGATTGAAGGATGACTATGGGATGTCTTTGCTCCTTGGAGATTTTTATTTTTATTTTTTAAAAAATATTTATTTTTTAGTTTTAGGTGGTGACAATATCTTTATTTTATATTGGTGCTGAGAATTGAACCCAGTGCCTCATGCATGCTAGGTGAACACTTTACCTCTGAGCTACAACCCCAGCCCTCCATGGGTATTTTTAAAACCGAAATATGAAACTCTCATGATAAGAACTTAAACTACAATATTATTAACAGTGATTTAATTTCTAGATACTCAGTGTGGTGTAACACATAAGAATACTAAAGCCAGATCAACATTTCAATGCTGGCCCTGAATGGCTTCTTAGATGTGATAGCAAAAACACATCTCATAAAACAAAAAGTAGGTAAATGGGACTTTATCACAAAAACTTTTCTGCTATAAATTTGCAAATCCCATATCTGGTTAAAGATTTGTATCCAGTATACATAAAGAACTCTTAAACTTGGATATAAAAGCATAAATAACCCAATTAAAAATGGGCAAAGGTTTTAAGTTGATAATTTCCCAAAGACATACAAATGCCCAATAAACACATGAATAGATATGGAACATCACTAGCCATTAGGGGTCATGGCTCGGGATGTAGCTCAGTGTAGAGCACTTGCCTTGCGTTCCATTCCCAGCACCACAAAAACAAACAAACCAAAACAAAATAAAATGAGATATCACTTTATATCCTCTAGAAATGGATAGAATAAAAAAAATGAGACAATAACAAGTGTTGCCAAGGATTGGAACACTTTAAAAAAATTTTTTTTGTAGTTGCAGATGGACAGAATGCCTTTATTTGTTATCTGATGCTGAGGCTCAAACCTGCCACTGAGTCACAACCCCAGCCCTTTAACACTTTTACATTGTTGATGGGATGTAAAGCAGTGCAGCCTTTTTGGAAAACAGTGTGGCAGTTTTTTTCAGAATGCTAATCATACAGTTGCCATGTGATCTAGGAATTCCACTCTTTGGTATCTATCTGAGAGAAAGGAAAACACACACTCAACAAAAACTTGTACACAGATATTCACAGCAGCATTATTCATAGTTGCCAAAAAGTAGAAACCACACAAATTCCCATTAACTGATGAATAGATAAACAGAATGTGGTGTGTGCATACAATAGAATATTAATTAGTGCTATAAAGGAATGATGGCCAGGCATGGAGGTGCAAACCTGGAATACCAGCAACTCAGGAGGCTGAGGCAGGAGGAAGTTCAAGGCCAGCCTTGGCAACATAGTGAGACCCTGTCTCAAAATAAAATAAAAAGGGTTGGGGATGTAGCTGAGTGATACAGCACTTGTCTAGCATGCATGAGATACTTAGTCCCCAGTACCACACACACATGAACAAGGAATGATATATAAGCATGGATGATCTTTGAAACATGTTAACTGAAAGAAGCAAAAGACTGCATATTATATGATTACATTTATATGAAATGTCCAGAATAAGCAAATCTATAAAGTAAAAATGTAGATTAGTGGTTGTCTAGGGCTGGGGTGGGGAGCAATATAAAAATGGAGAGTGATAGTGGAGAGTGGTTAAGCACCCCTGCGTTCAATCCCCAGTACCGAAAAAAAAAAAAAATGAAGAGTGACTTCTAATGGGTAAGAGGTTTCCTTTTGGGATGATGAAAATATTCTAAAATTCTATTGTGATGTTTGTACAACTTTGTGAATATACTAAAACTAATGTAATTGTTACGTTATAGGTGAATTTCATTGTGTGTGAATTATGTCTCAATAAAACTGTTTACAAAGAAAGATTATAAAAATAAATATCTAAACTAAGTCAGTATTTTTAAAATTTGAATCTTTGCAAGATTTTTTTGCATTTACTTAATTGTTAATAATGTTGAAAATTTTTTCATGTTTCTTGCCTATTTGTGTTTTTTTTGGTGTGTGTATGTGTGTGTGTGTGTGTGTGTGTGTGTGTGTGTGTGTGATGCCAGGGATTGAACCCTGGGTCTTGTGCATCTTGCCTATTTGTATTTTTTCAGAGGTATCTATTCATTCATTTGTTAATTTATTGGGTTACTTGGCCCTTTGGGTGTTTTTTTTTTAAAGTTCTTTATATATTCTGGATTAATCCTCTGTAAGAAAAGTAGCTAGCAAAGATTTTCTTCCATTCTGTAGGTTCTCTCTTCACATTATTATTCCCTTTGCTGTGAAGAAGCTTTTTAATTTAATGCCATCCCATTTATTAACTGTTGGTATTATTTCCTGAGCTTTAGGTTTTCTATTGAGAAAGTTGTTTCTTGTGACTCTATGTTGAAATGTTTACCCTACATTTACTTCTGGGAATCGTGAAAGATTTTTTTTTTAAACTTTCATTAGTGCCTGCTTAAAATTTTGGGGAAAATCCTGCCCTGGCCTTGTCCTAGTTCTGTGTCTTTGGAAATCATATTAGTGTTCTATGCCTCAGTTTTTGCATCTATAAAATGGGAACAAAAATAATACCTAACTCATAGGGACAATGTGAATATTTTTTTCAGTTTATTTATTTATTGAAGCACAAAGGATCAAATCCAGGGGTAGTTTACCACTGAGTTACATCCCAAGTCCTTCGTTTTTAAAAATTTGAGACAGGGTCTGGCTAAGTTGCTGAGGCTGGCCTTGAAATTACAATCCTCCTGACTCAGCCTCCCAAGTTGCTAGGATTACAGGTGTGCACCACCACACTGGTGACAATATGAATATTATATAAAATCATATATGTGAAGAGCTTATAATAGTGCTAGACACATAAGCCAGCCCTCTGTATTAATTATTATTAGTAGTAGTAATCATAAATATAATTTAATTATTAGTTATAAATCTTATCATTAATGATTCTTTTCAGGATTTTAAATCATGTTTAAGACTAGGAATGGTAATTTACAATATCAGAATAATGTATAGTATTAGCAGCAATAATTTCATGCAGCAATTTCAATTTGACTCATGATTCTGACAATCTCTCCTAGAGGCGTTACAAACAGAATATGCTCATTTATAAAGTTTTTATTCTCATTATGAGACTTGTACACTGTTTTCTAGTGTGAAAACCCCTCACACTGGCAAATACCAAATTTCAAAGACTTCCATGGACAATCACCCCTCAAGTAATAATGTTCCTCTTCCTATTTCCAAGTAAGGTCATGTTTGGAAGCCTGGTGGTTAGGACTTCAGAGCCTCTTTGGTGGTAGTGGGAGAAAGCAAGCCAACCCATAACAGTTTTCCATTATGCAGTCCTCACTGAGAAAGTCCCCACATTTATAAATATTGATTGTCACCTAGACAATAGATAGCATATCCCTAAACCCTTGTTAATAAATTCCCTTGAAGAGTCCTCTGTCTTGACCCAGTTATCCTACTCCTCTGTTTATACCCAAAGGACTTAAAATCAGCATACTACAGTGATGCAGCCACATCGATGTTTATAGCAGCTCAATTCACAATAGCTAAACTATGGGACCAACACAGGTGCCCTTCAACAGATGAATGGATAAAGAAAATATGGTACATATACACAATAGAATATTACTCAGCCTTAAAGAAGAATGAGATTATGGCATTTGCTGGTAAATGGATGGAACTGGAGACTATCATGCTAAGTGAAATAAGCCAGCTCCAAAAAACCAATGGTTGAATGTACTCTCAGATATATGGATGCTAATCTATAACAAGGGAGTATAAGGAGGGGAAGTATTAAAGTTCTTTGGATTAAACAAACAGAATGAAGGGAAGGGAGGGGAGATGGGAATAGAAAAGACACGTAGAATGAATGGGACATAACTTTCCTATGCTCATATAAGAATACATGACCAGTGTAACTCCATATCATGTTCAACCACAAGAATGAGATCAAATTTATAATGAATTGCACCCTATGCATGCGCAATAAGTCAAAATGCACCCTACTGTTATGCATATCTAAAAACAGCAAACAAAAAGTCCTCTGTCTATAATGTGCCATATGCTATCTTTCACAAATACCCACTGGCAAATACTAATGTATTGCTGGGCGCAGTGGCACACACCTATAATCCCAGCAATTTGGGAGGTTGGGGCATGAGGATTGCCAGTTTGAGGCCAGCCTTATCAACTTAGAAAGGCCCTAAGCAACTCAGCAAGACCCTGTCTGGAAATAAAATATAAAAAAGGGCTGGGATATGGTTCAGTGGTTAAGAGCCCCAGGGTTCAATCCCTGTTACAAACAATAAAAAAAAATGTATTCATTTTCTATTGACAGAGAGAGATCTATAACAAATTGCCACAAAATTAGCTTAACATAAATCATCACCTGGGCCTCTTCATCTTCAAAGCCAGCTAGGACATGCGAAATGATTCTCATGCTTCCAATCTCCCTGACTTCCTCTTCTGCCATCAGCAGGAGAAAACTGTCTTTTTAAAAGGTTCCTGTATTTAGATTAGGCTCACCTGAATAATCTCCCTATTTTAAAATCAACTAATTCATAACCTTAATTAGATCTGCATGATCCCTTTTGCCATATAATGTACTGTAATCACAGCATGAAATCTCATCATACTCAGGTTTTTACTCACACTCAAGGAGTTCATACAAGGGCAAAACATATTGTGATTCATTCTTAGGATTCTGCAAACTGTGATCACTTCTGAGCTATTTCCTCTATTCATGAATATCTTACTGACATTCCCATTGATGACTCCCATTGGGCAATCTCCCTTTTATAGATATTTACTGTTTTAGTTAACATTTTTTATTTGGTGCTGTGACCAAAAGTCCTGATGAGAACAATTTAAGGAGGAAAAAGTTTATTTTGGGGGCTCACAGTTTCAGAGGTCTCAGTCCATAGATGGCTGACCCCATTCCTCGGGGCCTGAGATGAGCCAAAGAGTGTGGTGGAGGAAAGCATTTGGGGACATAGCACTAGGAAGCAGAGAAAGCCTCCCCTCACCATAGACAAAATATACACCACAACAGACACACCCTTAATGACCTACCTCCTCCAGCCACACAGTATCTGCCTTCAGTTACCACCCAGTTAATTCCAATCAGGGGATTAATTCACTGGTTAGTTTAAAACTCTCATAACCCAATCATTTCACCTCTAAACTTTCTTGCATTGTCTCATATATGAGCTTTCTGGGGACACCTCATAACTAAACCATAACACCTACCCACTGGCAAATCTTTCATTCATGAGCCTGTTTGGAGAAAAAAACCACTCCATCCAAAAATATCCTCAAAAACTTCTGATCCATGACCCCTCTGAATCTTTCTATTTAGAAATAAACACCATTGACAGAGTACCTACAGCTTTCTCTCATGAAAAATCCTGTTCACAAACACTCACTGGCATATTTCTTATTTATAACCCCTGTCAAAAATTCTTTTTATAAGTATCTCATATAACACTGTCTTAGTCTGTTAGGGTTGCTATAAAAATACCATAATTTGGGTGGCTTATAAATAGCAGAAATGTATTTTTCACAATTCAAAAGTCTGAGAAGTCCAAGATCAAGACACCAACAGATTCATTATCTGGTAGGCCCTGTTTCCTGGTTCACAGATGGAGCCTTTTATCTGTGTTCTCACATGGTAAAATGGCAGCAGCGATTTTTTATTTTGTTTTGTTTTTCTACTGGGGATTAAAGCCAGGGGCACTTAATCACTGATACCCCTCCCCAGTCGTTTTTTTTTTATTATTTTTTATTTTGAGACAGGGCTTGCTAAGTTACTTAGGGCCTCACTAAGTTGCTGAGGCTGTTCTACAACTTGGAATTTTCATGTCTCAGCCTCCCAGGTTGCTAGGATTACAGGTGCCTTCTGGGTCTGGGGCTTCTTTCCAAAGGACACTAATTTCTTTTATGAGGCTCTGCCATAATGATGTAATCATGTTTCAAAGGCCCCATCTCCTACTGCCAGCACATTTTAGATTACGTTTTTGTAAAGCAGAAAAGGGCACAAGAGGCCAGGAACCATGGAACAAGAATAAGCTACCATGGGGCTGGGGTTGTGGCTCAGCGGTAGAGCACTCGCCTAGCATATGCGAAGCCCTGGGTTCAATTCTCAGCATGACATAAAAAAATTAAATAAAGAATGTGTCCAACTACAACTGAAAAATAGAAAAACAAAAAGAATAAGCCACTAAAAGGAGTTTTATTGGGAAGTGGGAGCTGGGGGCACTCTCAGGCAGTTTGGCTGAGCAGGGTTTAGGGGCCAAGTTTAAGGGCTGAGTCTCTTTAGCCTGGTGAAAAGTTCCTGCCCATGGCCTCGATGGGAAGGGGAAGGGAAAGCTGCCAGCCCAACAGTTTCAACATATGAATTTTGAGGGGACATAAACATTCAGATTGTAACAAATACATATGCCATTGCTGCTTGCCATTTAAAAATCTCTACATTCTTAAATAATCAGCTAATGCCATAATCCATTTTTTTTAGTGGTACTGGGATTGAACCAGGGCCTTGTGCATGCTAGGCAAGCACCCTGCCAACTGAGCTATATCCTCAGCCATTCTATAACCAATTTATGACCTTCAATGACAAATTGATTTTTTATTCTTTCTACATTTTTAAAAGGTGCATTATAGTTGTACATAATGATGGGATTTGTTGTTACATATTCATACATGCACACAATATAACAATGTAATTTGGCCAATATTGTAAGGTCAGGCACTGGTGATCAAAGGAGGCAGATTAAAAGCAGCTAAACAAGGCTTTATTGAGATTCACTTCCGGTCCACCCTCCAGTCCAACAGAGTGGGTCAGGGAATCACACTCAGGCTCAGCTAGATTAGAATTTTATTGGGCTTGGGACAGGAAAGGGAGGTTTTTAGAGTCCCTTGTCCTGCTGGGGTTGGTTGGGGGATCTTGATGAGCTTCATGTCCTTCCAGGATTAGTCAGGAGACCCTGCTGATTGATAGGTGGTTATGAGGCACCATCACTGCTTGTCTGTTGATGTCTGATTGGTTGTTCTTTCGTGCATCCAGGTTGCCTGGTGCTTTGTTCCCTTAGCACCTCAAACCCACCTAACAAATATTACTCCCCAGTACTTCCCACCTCTCACCTCCTGGTCCTTTTCCTCCACTCTCTTTAATTTTCATGAGATCTCCGCCACATCACCTTTCTTTTCCTTTTTCCTCTTTAGCTTCCACACATGAGAAAACATGACTTTCTGAGTTTAGCTTATTTCACTTCCACCCATTTTCCTGTAAATAATATGATTTTATTTTTCTTATGGCCAAATAAAACGTCTGTGTGTACACACACACACACACACACACACACACACTTTTTAAAATCCATTCATCAATTGATGGATAGCCTGGTTCCATAGTTTGGCTATTGTGAATTGTGCTGCTATAAACATGGGTGTGCATGTATCACTAAAATATGATGACTTTAATTCTTTTTTTCTCGCGCTTTTTTTTTTTTTTTGGGTACCAGGGATTGAATCCAGAGGTGCTTCTTCACCACCGAGCCTCATCCCCAGCCCTTTCATAATTATTTATTGTTTTGAGACATGGTCTTGCCAAGTTGCTTAGGGCTTTGTTAGGTTGCTGAAGATGGTTTTGAACTTGTGATCCTCCTGCCTTAGCCTCCCAAACCACTGGGATTACAGGCATGTACCGCTGCACCCAGGTACTTTTTTTAGGAAAAATACTGGGGAGTGATATATCTGGGTCACATGGTGGTTCCAT
>NW_026000249.1:34366047-34368960 GCF_001458135.2 Marmota marmota marmota
TTTTTTTTTTTCGCTTTGACCAGACCCAAGTCCTGCGCCAAGAGCAGGAGGATTGTGGGAGGTGGAGAGAAGCTTGTGTGGAGAGAGAGGCTTGTGGAAAGCCGGCGGTGGCAGTTGAGGCTCTGAGGGTTTTTCCTGAGAGGCTGTTTTGTTTGGCGTGTGTGGTTCTAAAAATAAAGTTAGTTTCTTTTGACAAGTGGCTCCTGATTGTGCCCAGCCAGACTGCGGCAAGGCCCCTTCTATATTTTGTGGTCATGCCCATGGCCTTCCACATTCCCAGAGACAGGGAAGCTTATCAATACTCACCTTTGCTGTCTCATTTTCCATATCTCCCTGTAAAGTTTTGTCTGGTGTGCTTATCCAAACAGTGTTGCAGTTCCAGGAAGCTCTGATTGTGGCCTTCCCCAAGTAATTGCTACCATTTTTGTTACTGTCTTTGACAATATCCCTAAACATAGAGCTTTTCTATAGTGCTCCAAGTCAGGCCAACCCTCTCCAGTTTCAGTGAGGCTTCCATTTCTCATAGCTACTATTATGGTTTTGATCTTAAATATTCCTGAAAGGGCTGTGTCAAAAGATCTGGTTGCCAACCTGTGGTACTGGAAGGTGATGGAACCTGCAGGAGGTGGGGCCTGGTAGGAGGTTAAGTCATTGTGGTTGTAGTCTGGAAAGGGATATTAGGACCCTAGTCCCTTCATACCCCTCTGTTGCTTCCCAGCTGCCATGGTGAGAATGGGCCTGCTCAGCCATGCATTTCTGCCATGATGTACTATGCTGCCACAGGCCCAATAGTCAAATGACCATAAACTGGAACCTCTGAAACCAAGCCAAAATAAACCTTTCCTCTTTTAAGATTTTTTTTAATCTGAGATAGTTTGTCACATTGATAGAAAGATGACTTAACATAGGTACCATACCCACAGAGATGGGGATGGTAGCATTTCCAAGTTTAAATGCCACTGGTCTTACTAATATTTGGTTTTCCAATCAAACAGTTTCCAATTTGATATGCCTCTGGTGAATTTCCAGTGTTCTAAAATACTTTTACAGTTAAAAATTGCTTTTACAGTTCTGTAGCTGCTTTGGGGGGAGGAGATTTGATGAGTTTGTTATGGTTTGGATAAGAGATTTGATGAGTTTGTTATGGTTTAGATAATTAATACCTTCTGTATTAATTCAGGAGTGTTCAGAAATTAAATGATTAGATTACAAGTGCTGTGACCTAATCAGTCCATTCTAGATTGAATGGACTAACTGGGTGGTAAGTGTAGGCAGGTGGGACATGGCTGAAGGAGGTGGTCACTGGAGGCATTCTCTGGAAGGATTTATCTTCCATGCAGTCTCTTCCCCTCTCTCTGCTTCCTGGCCACCACGAGTGGAGCAGCTTTCCTCTGCCATACCTTTCTGCCATGATGTTCTGCCTCCGTTCAGGCCCAAAGCAATGAAATCAGCAGACTATGGACTGAACCTCTGGAACCATGAGCCAAAATAAACTTTTCTTCCTCTAAGTAGTCTTGCCAGGTATTGTAGTCACAGCAATGAAAAGCTAACACAAACTCCTTACTTCACCATTCCAGAACTTCTGTGAACAAGTGATTTTTTTGAAAAAGTGAAATATGGAGAAAGAATACTGTTTTTAAACAAATGCTGTGGAAACATTTGGTTTTATATTCACATGCAAAATAAAACATAAAAGAACTTGGATTCATATGTCATACTATATTAAACATTAACTAAAAATGGATCATAGACCTAGATATAAAACCTAAAACTGTAAAACTTCTAGAAGAAAACACAGGAAAAAAGTCATTGTGATCTTTGTTTAGGCAAAGATTTCTTAGGTACAACACCAAAAGTGCAACTCATAAAAGAACAAATTGAAATGTAGGACTTCAACAAAATAAGAAGTTCTGACCTTTTGGGCTGGGGCTGGAGCTCAGTGGTAGAGTGCTTGCCTAGCATGTGTGGAGCACTGGGTTTGATCCTCAGCACCACATAAGAATAAGCAAATGAAACAAAGGCATTCTGTCCAAAAAAAGTTCTAGTCTTCAAAATACACCACCATTAAAAGAATGAAAAGGCAGTCCAGTGACTGAAAGAAAATTTTTGAAAGGATAATGGACTGATGATGGACTTATATGCAGAATATGTAAATGCTCCAAAAGAAGGAAAAAAAACTTCACCAAATTAATAATGGGTAAAAGTTCTGAACAGACAATTATATGTGTTCAAAAAAGATATCCAACATTATTAATCATTAGAACATAAAATTAATATCACTTTGTTCTGTAATATCTATAATAAAAAGACTGATATGGCCTAAGAGAGTAGCTCAGTGGTTAGATCACTTGCTGAGAATGCACAAAGCCCTTGGATTGATTTTTTGATTTTGTGGTTACTACAAAAAAAAGAAAAAAAAAAGAATAAAAATAAGAGTTGATGATGATGTGGAGAAACTGGAACCCTCATGTATTAATATAGGAAATGTAAAATAGTGTAGTCAAATGAGGAATATACCAGAGTTTCAGGTCTCAGACATAGCTTGTCTGCATATACTGGGAAGGTACTATCATAATTTGGAGAATAATGAAATGAAAACTCAAATCATACTAAGATATCGCTATACGCCAACTGTAATGGCCACAGTAAAAAAAAAAAAAAAAAAAAGAATAAAAATAAGAGTTGATGATGATGTGGAGAAACTGGAACCCTCATGTATTAATATAGGAAATGTAAAATAGTGTAGTCAAATGAGGAATATACCAGAGTTTCAGGTCTCAGACATAGCTTGTCTGCATATACTGGGAAGGTACTATCATAATTTGGAGAATAATGAAATGAAAACTCAAATCATACTAAGATATCGCTATACGCCAACTGTAATGGCCACAGTAAAAAAAAAAAAAAAAAAAA
>NW_026000249.1:34371450-34377412 GCF_001458135.2 Marmota marmota marmota
AAAAAAAAAAAAAAAAAAAAAAGGAAAAGAAAATGAAAAAAGAAAAAGAAAATATTAAGGGTTGGAGCACCTAAAACTCACATACTGTACTGGGGGTGTTGGAAACTGGTTTTATAATGTTGAATATATGAATACATACCTGGCAGTTCAACTTCTAAGTATATACCTAAAGGAAGTGCATACAAATGTTCACCAATAGATAGCAGTAGTATTCCTAAGAGCCCCAAGCTGAAAATAACTCAAATGTCTACCAACAGTAGAATGGATAAATATATTGAAGCATATTCACACAATAGAATACAACATGACAATGAGTTATTTACAAGTATATGCAACAATATGGATAAATCTCACATTCATAATGTTAATGATAAAAGAAAGACACTAAAGAGTCTATAACTCATATGAAATATCAATTTATATAAAATACAAAGCAGGTGAAATGAATCCATGCTGTTAAAGTCAGGATAGTGTTTACTCTTGGTATGTGTGGAGGTCCTGGGAGGAAGTACACAGAGAGTTTCTAGAGTGCTGGTCATGTTGCTTCTTGATCTGAGTATGTTCCATTTGTCAGAATTCATTGAGCTGTACTCTTATATATGTAAGTGCATTTTCTGTATGAATTATACTTTAATAAAAATATTTTAAAAATAAAATAATATGCTAGGAAGAAAGCCTTTTTTCTTATGAGTATTGTGAAAAATGTTAAAGGGAACGTGGGAAACTGTCTATATATCAGTGCTTAAAAAAAGCAGCACTTGCTCAGCACAGTAGCACACACCTGTAATCCCAGCAGCTTGGGAGACTGAGGCAGAATTGTGAGTTCAAAGCCAGCCTCAGCAATATACCATGGCCTTGTCTCAGAATAAAATTTTTTTAAAAGGCTAGGGATGTGGCTCAGTGGTTAAGCACCTGAGCTCAGTCTTCAATCCCCAGTTTAAAAAGAAAAAGAAAAAGCAGTGTTCTTTCTAGAGAAATCTCCCAGTTATTCAACAATAAGAAACTATATCTTGGAACAACCAATTGCAATGCAATATGACTTTATCACACAGTAATTTACACAAAACCACCCTTAATGTGCATGTAGGAAGTGAATATATATTAACCAAATTGGAAGGAAAATACAATTTTGTGTATTGAAATCCAGTTTCTCAACCATTCTTTTTCAAAAAGGAATTCTAAGGCAGGCAGGGACATCCATGGATGAGGCTGAAAATCCATAGTGCTGTGGCTCAGTTCCATTGTCTTGGGGTCAATTGGGTAATAAGAGGATAAGGAGTCTTTGTTCTGAAGCTTATATAGATGATAGCTTTGGGGAATGGGTTAGAAAGCATGTAGGGTATGATTCACCTGTGGCCAGAGGAGAGAATTAATAAGGGAACAATTGCCATCTTTAGATGTCTATAACCTTTAATGACTATATTCTTGTAACACAGGACAAAGCTGTGCCAAATTTTCCAATTCTTTAGGGGTGGGTACTGGGGATTGAACTCAGGGGCACTTAACCACTGAGTCACATCCCCAGCCTTATTTTGTATTTTATTTAGAGACAGGGTCTCACTGAGTTGCTTAGCACCTCGCTTTTGCTGAGGCTGGCTTTGAACTCACAATCTTCCTGTCTCAGCCTCCCAAGCTGCTGGGATTATAGGTGTGCAACAGCACACCCAGCTAATTTTCCAGTTCTTAAGGTCAAAATTTAAGTTTAAAAATTCTCTTTCATTTAGAAAGAGTAGTTCTTCATGGGAATCTTTTCTGTGTCTTAACTATCAAGGATCACAAACTCTTCTGGTTCTACTGACAAATCTGCATTTTCAATAAATTTTTGGCCTTAACTTCAGGGCCCTTCAACTGGACAATGGAAAACTTCTCCTCACCTAGAAATGTGAAACAATTTGGGCCAATATTGAGTACTTTTATGTCCCAGGATACAAAGAACTGAAATGTATAAGTCCTTCATCCTAAAAATGGAACATAAGAGATGATGAGTCATCTCGTGTCTTTATTTCTACCATTTTCAAGAGTTGACAGCCTCAGTATCAATCATGTAACCAAACATAACTGTTGCTCAGATGTTCTAAATGGTCTTTCTGTGCATTTAAGAGTCTGTCAATTGTGGTGATGCTGGAACTTTTATTTCTAGTTGAGTGAAGGCTATTTGGGTTTGCCTGGCTTCTGCTCCCTCAGGTCACTGCCTCTCATTTCTACTTCCCCCTGCACAGTGATTACAGTATCAGGCATTCCTCTTTACCACTAGGACCTATCTGATGGATGTGTTGTGATTTTCCAGTTCTGAAACAGCCTTCAGTCACTGGCTTTGTAGCATTTTTCTCCACTGTGTGTTTTTTGGTGTTTAATGAGATTCGATCTGTCAGTGAAGGCTCTTTGACATTCTGTACAAGCATAAGGTTTCTTTCCTGTATGAATTATCTGATGCATGCTGAGTGTTGCTTTTTGGATGAATGCTTTCCCACATTTACTGCACTCATAGTGTCTCTCTCCAGTATGGGATTTCTGATGTATATTGAGGCGTGACTTCCAGGTAAAGGTTTTTCCACAGTCACTGCATTTATAGGGTTTCTCCCTTGTATGGATTTTCTGGTGTGTTATGAGATTTGACCGATCTGTGAAGGCCTTTCCACATTCAGCACATATATTGGGTTTCTCGCCTGTGTGAATTTTCTGATGCACCCGGAGCTGTGACTTCTTGGTGAAGCATTTTCCACAGTCACCACATTCATAAGGTTTTTCTCCAGTATGAATTCTATGATGTGCAATGAAATGTGATTTCTGGATGAAGGCCTTCCCACATTCAGGACAAACATAGGGTTTCTCCCCTGTGTGGATTCTCTGATGCACTCTTAGTGTTGATTTCTGGATAAAGGCTTTCCCACATTCCTTGCACACATAGTGTCTCTCTCCAATATGAGATTTCTGATGGATTTTGAGGCGTGACTTCCATATGAAAGCTTTCCCACAGCCACTGCATTTATAGGGTTTCTCTCCAGTATGGGTTTTTTGGTGTTTGATGAGATTAGACTGATCAGTAAAAGCCTTCCCACATTCAGCACACATATAGGGCTTCTCTCCAGTGTGAGTCTTCTGATGTGTGGTGAGATTTGTCCTATGAGTGAAGACCTTTCCACACTCTGTACATATGTAGGGTTTCTCTCCTGTGTGAATTCGCTGATGCACATGGAGCTGCGACTTCTTAGTGAATGATTTCCCACAGTCTCTGCATTCATAAGGTTTCTCTCCAGTGTGAATTCTCTGATGTGTATTGAAGTGTGATTTCTGGATGAAGGCCTTCCCACATTCAGTACACACGTAAGGTTTCTCTCCTGTGTGAATTCTCTGATGCATCCTGAGGGCAGATTTTCTTGTGAAGGCTTTTCCACATTCGCTGCATTCATAGTGTTTCTCTCCGGTATGAGTTTTCTGATGTATACTGAGGTCTGAATTCTGGGAGAAGCCTTTTCCACACTCACTACATTCATAAGGTTTTTCTCCTGTATGAATTCGCAGATGTCTAAAGAGATCTGATTTCTGGAAAAAGGCTTTCCCACATTCACTGCATTTATAGGGCTTCTGCCCAGTATGAATTTTCTGGTGTGTAATGAGGTTTGACTTGAAGGTAAAGGCCTTCCCACATTGAGTACATACATAGGGTTTCTCTCCTATCTGAACACTCTGATGTCTATCAATTTTTGGCTTCTGAGTGAAGACTTTCTCACTTTTGTTGCATCCATGGGATTTTTCTCCAGCATGAATTTTCTGATGTCCAAAGAGATCCAACTTCTGACTGAAGCCCTTTACACATTTACTACATCCGTGAAGTTTCTCCCCAGTAGGAATTTTCTGATGATCGATGAGAGTTTGTTTGTGATTGACGTGTTCTTCACACTGATTATGTCCATGGGAATTCACTCTTGTGTTAGTATTCTCATTCTTAGTAGAGCAAGAGCTGTCAGCAAAATTGTTACTATTTCCAAATATCCTCTCAAGGCTCTTTGTTGCAGTGCTTCGGTTATAATTATGTAAGTTTAAAGTATGCTTCAAACTCTTTCCAAATGTGTCATATTTATGGAGTCTTTTAATTGAAGGAACAAGCTTGGTAGTCATGTGAATTATTCTTTCAAGGTTTTGACATTCATAGCCCCTCTCCTTAATTAATATTTTGACAAGACTTAAAGGGTTCATCTGGTTTTCCTGATATCTCTCTAGTTGGTCATTCTCTTGCCACAGTTCTTCCAAAATGGAACACAATGAATCTTCTCCTGTGGGTTGATCAAATCTCTCACAGTGGAATGCAACTTCTCCAGAAATTTCCTGTTGTTGAGTTTTCCTAATATTTTCACCTAAAAAGAAAAGTAAAAATGAGAATGACGGCTGGGGTTGTGGCTCAGTGGCAGAGTGCTTGCCTAGCACATGTGAGGCACTAGGTTTGATCCTCAGCACCACATAAAAATAAATAAATAAAATGAAGGTATTGTGTCCATCTACAACTAAAAATATTTTTTTAAAATGAGAATGACACAAAGAACAATTAGCAAAGGATGGGAGAGGGTCAAAGTAGTTCAGAAAGGATGAACACACAGAAATGGAAGTGTCTATATGACAATAATAATAACAACAATGTAATAATAAAAAATCTTCAGGACACTTAAAAGATGCAAATGATTCTATATCATTTATGACACACCAGACTGTTCCAAGTGCTTTCCACACAGTAACTCATGGACTCTTCAATGAAGTCCATGAGGTGGTTGCCATTATGAATGGTGTTTTATAGAAAAGAAAATGGAGGCACACTGAAGTTATGTAACTTGCTGAAGATCAAATCACTAAGTGGGAGAGATGGGATTTGAACCTTCAGAATTTGGCTCTGCTAGGATATCTGGATAGTGAACAGAGTAAACAGAAGAAACTGAAGTCTGTTAAGAAGCCTGGGGGCTGGGGTTGTAGCTCAGTGGTAGCTTGGCTAGCATGTGTGGGTCACTGGGTTAGATTCTTAGCACCACATAAAATAAATGAATAAATAAAGGTATTGTTTCCATTTACAACTAAAAATATATTTTAAAAAAGAGGAAGATAGGCTTGGAAGAAATATTCCAAAATGCGTGTTCTTATTACATATCAGCTCAAAACCTTTGTGAGATCTCTGCTCTCTCTTGCTTTTCCCATTGAGCTATTAGCAGCAGCAATATTACATTTCTATGTGACAAACACCACCACCTTTATATCAGTAGGAAAACTGCAACCCTGCCATTCTGACATGTCCATGCTCCAGCTCTAAAACCAGCTGCAAGTTTTTCTTGGATTCAGGAACACAGGCTTCTAATAAGAAGTATAAAATAGAAGAGGGAAAACCATATGAGGCAGAAACTGCAAGCCTTTCACCAAGATCTCTTCTTTCTTTAGTCATAACAGAATGTGGCTAGGCCTACATTCACCAGCCTCACTTTCTTCTTACCAATGGGATTTGAGCTGAAGCAATATATATTGCTTAGGAAGGCCTAGACAGTGGGCAAATCTCCTCTTTCCTCTTTCCCCTTCCTACTGGATTCCACAGTAATCAATGCAGCTGACAATGCCTAGGAAATGGCAGAGCAATGACTTTGAACGTAGTCCCTGATTGATGGATCAGGATCAGCATGATATTAAGCTTTGTCCATGGAAGTTGCTGGAGAGGCACTGCAAGCCAAGGTGGGTTTGCTTCCTGGTTCGAGGAGTTCACTCAGCAGAACTTGTTGAACTGAACCAATTCATCTCAGAATTCTAAGATAATTTTGTTTAGCTTATAGTTTTGTTCTTCTGTGCATTTTCAAATATTATTCAAAATAATAGCTCCAATTTCACTACTCTAGGGATGTTATATTTGCTATTAATTTTTTTGGGAGGTACTAGGGATTGAACCTAAGGGTATTCTACCATCAAGTTATATTCCAACACCCCCCCCCCCCCC
>NW_026000249.1:34377586-34382596 GCF_001458135.2 Marmota marmota marmota
TTTTTGAGAAAGGGTGCTAAGTTGCTGAGGTTGACCTTGAACTTGTGATCCTCCGGACTCAACCTCCCAAGTTACTGGGATTACAGATGTATGCCACCACACCCAGCTGCCAGCATTTAATAAAGCAGACACTGTGCCACTCATATTTTTTTGGTGTGTGTTTGTAGTACTGGGGATTATGTCTCTGAGCTACATCCCCACCCCTTTTTTGTTTTAATTTTGAGATAAAGTCTCACTAAATTGCCAAGACTGGTCTCAAACTTGTGATCCTCTTGCATTACAAGTGTGTGCCAGTGCACCTGGCAGTACCACTCATATTGATACTTGATTTGTCACTGTTTAATGTTATAAGCAAAAGAACTATTACAAAAAGGCTGAGAGTGTTAATGTTCATGCAGTTATCTTCCCTTTTAAAATATAATGCACAGTCCTCTGTATTTTTCTGAAGACTTGCTTAAAAAAATGCTTCTCAAAGAGCATATAATGTCTGCTTCTATCTCCCAAAATTCAATAAATTTAAGTTTACTACATATATTCTACATATTTCACTTCAGGAAAATGAAGAGTAAGGGTGCCAGTTATGAATCAATTGCCTCTCAGCTCCAGGTTCACCCTTCACAAAACATGGATCTGGGTTTCCTTAAGTACTTTTTTTCCCTTTCCAGCAACCATGATATTAAACTTTGTCCATGGAAGTTGCTGGAGAGGCACTGCAAGCCAAGGTGGGTTTCCTTCCTGGTTCCAGGAGTTTACTCAGTAGGCTCCTCCAGCCAGGGCAGCTTGTCTAGCATTCCTGCAGCATGGGTGGCTTTACCATCTGGCACCTGATGCACACACAACATCCCTGGATCCCAGGTCTTGCAGTATGGGTGGCTTCTCTGAGCTCAGTGCCTGCAGCATGGATGACTTTTTCAGCACCCAGTTCTAGCAGCTCATATGGCTTCCCAAGCAACCAGCTCACACAGCACCAATAGCTTCTCCAGCTCCAAGCTCATGCAGTGCGTTTTGGTCAGTAGCACCCAGCACCTAATACCTTACTCTGCACCCCTCTCAGATAATTTGTAGTAGACTCCCTCCAGTGAGACACCTCCCTATGAAGAGTTTTCTCTGGAACCTCAGAGTGAAGATTTCCAGCAAGTTCTGGCAGTGTGGTACTACAGCAATTCTTTCACCAGGCCATAAGCCACAGCTATACCCTCCTTACAAGGTCTGGATCTCATCCCTGGGAAGTAGAGGAGCCTCTTCCCTGGGCACTTTACCTCAGACTGCTATGGGCTTGGATACTGTTTATGTGGAAGGTGACTGGGTCTCTGGGAGCACTGACCTTGGAAGGGATTAATATAGTTTTTATGTGATCCAACTTAGTTCTCAAGAGAAGATTGGTATAAACAAGTGAGACTGGCCCCTGTCTGATCTTTCTCTGGCTTCCTGTCTTATCATGTGCTTTCTCTCTCTCACACATGCTCACATCCTGATGCTATCTGCCATGTGGTGATCCAGTGAAGGGGGCCCTGACCAGAGGTCAAATCCATCAGATTGCCTGATCTTGGACTTTGTCTCCAAAACTGTGAACTAAATAACATCTTTTCTTTCTAAATTATCCCACCTCAATATTTTGTTACAGGGCTGGGGATATAGCTCAGTTGGTAGAGTGCTTGCCTCGCATACACAAAGCCCTGGGTTCAATCCCCAGTATCACACACGCAAAAAAAAAAAAAAAAAATTATTACAGTAACAGGAAATAGATTAACATACAGCCCTGGAGGAATTGGCTTTGCCTTGTATCTGCTATTCCTTTATTTTTAGGATTCTCTTTACTAGTTAATATCTCATTTTTTCAATTGCATTACAGCTAAAAATCTTCATGTTAAACTTTCTCTGTTCAAATTAGTGTGTGGTTTTTCTCTCTTGATCAGACCCTGCATCATACAATATGAACTAGGCTTCTAATGTACACAGATTTTTAAAATCATGCATATGATATAAACAATTTTTATTTGTCAATTTAAAATTTACTACTTAAAAAACAACAATCATCCAGGCATGGTGGCACTGGGAATGCTGAGGCAGGAGGATTGCAAGTTCAATACTAGCTTTGATAGTGGAACCTTGTTTCAAAATCAAAAATAAAAAGAGCTGAGAAGGTTTCTCAGTGATAAAGCACTTCTGGGTTCCATCCCTGGTACAAAAATAAAATAAATAAGGCAAAGCTGGCTCCTAAATCTGGATACTTTCTAAAACATAGAATTAAAAGCCTCACAGTCTAAAATTCTGTACTTTCCTCTGAGCTGCTGTGAAATAGGAGATGGAAAAAATGGAGTGAGACATACATGTGCTAGAGTAATTAAGAGATACTGCCTGGCTGGGGTATGGCTTAGTGGGAGAATGTGCTTAGCATACATGAAATCTTGGGTTCGTTTCCCAGCACCACAAAAAAGTCATTACATGGGACAGGTGAACTCTGATCACAAGATGGAAAATGTGTCATTGGGATAGACAGAGTTCAGGATGAAGACTCAGATGTTCATGGAAGACTAACAAATATTGTTGGGAGCCACTCTGGATAGGAGCTATGTACACACCTTTAAGTCCTGAGTAAAGAGATATTGAACTGGTATTGCACCACTGCAATGCAATTGAACCTTTCCTCCACTCAGATAAGAGAAGTGCATCTCCAGGAGTGGGTGTCACCCAATGGGGTTGGATTGCACCCACTTGTTTGTTGTAACTCTACCCTTGCCTCAATTTAAATGGCTTCTCCCCAATAAAACCTGGGTTGGAGGCATGCTCCTTCTCTTTCTTGCCTGCCTTGCCCGCTTTGTGGGAGCTGTGGCTGAGGAGTAGTCACTGAGCCCAATGAAAACAATACTTTCTATGTCTGTGTCTTTATTTAGTTAGCCCAAATTCACTTGGAGTGTCCCTGATTGATTTAGTTGCATATCCCCACAAAATATGATAAACATTAAGAAAATATTAAAAGTGGATTTAAGCAGAGGTTATAAAAATATACAGATACAATTCTGAATTGGAAATATGTTGTTTATCTCTTTGGAAGAAGAGTTTCATTGTCACATACTAGACAAGAGGGAGAAACTGTAGCTTTGTCTTAGCTCATGACAAAATAAACAGAGTGTTTTAGGTAATGAAATCTGTCATTAGCATTTAAAATGAACTTATAAGAGAATGAAATCAAGCTGGTCACAGTGGCACATGCCATTAACTCCAGTGATTCAGGAGGCGGAGGCAGAAGGATTATAAGTTTGAGGCCAGCCTCAGCAATTTAGTGAGACCCTATTTCAATACAAAGAGTAAAAAGGTCTAGGGATGTAGCTCACCGGAAAAATGCCCCTAGGTTCCATCCATAATACTAATATTACTACTACCAGGACGACGACGACGACGACGACGACGACTACTACTACTACTACTACTACTAAAATAAAAAATAAAGCACCAGACTGAGGATATCAAAGGAGGAGCCATCAGAATATCAATATGTTTAGGCCACTGGATGAACATGAAGAAAAGCCTGATGAACATTAGACAGGGTTTCCAGGACAACCCAATTTATGGGAAAAATTGTAGAAAAGGCTAGAGAAAAAGGCAAATAATGAACTGGATACAAATCAGTAAGAAACAGACAGTTGAAGATATTCAATTGAAACAATGAAAATATTATGAACATTCTCATAGAAAGCAAACTTGAAGAGATATCAGGTAAATTCTGAAATGCTCAAATGAGGTACTAGAAAAAATGCAAAATTTGAAAATGAGGTATCACATTGGATGTAGCAGCACATACCTACAATCCCAGCAACTGGGAAGGCTGAGGCAGGAGGATTGCAAATTTGATACTAGCTTCAGCAACTTAGTGAGACCCTGTCTTAAAATAAAAAATAAAAGGATTGGGGATGTAGCTTAGTGGTAAAGTGCCACTGGGTTTGATCTCAAGTACAGCAAAAAAAGGGGGTTGGGAAAAATGCAGCTTAGTGGTAGAATGCTTGCCTAACAAGATTGAGGCCCTGGGTTCAATCCTAGCTCCACAAAGACAGAAAGAGACATATGGGCCACTTTATACCCACTGTTGGACAAAAAAACAAGACACTATTAGTACTATTAGACACTATGGTTACTATTACTTGTTAGCAGATACACTGGGATAACAAGAGCCCTTGTACTCTGTTGTGGGGAGTATAAATTAGTGCAGACAATCTAAGAATAATATGTGGTACTTAGTCAAATTCAGGATGAGGGACTGGTAGTTTAGTTCAGTAGTATAGCACAAGCTTAATGTGCACAAAGCCCTGGGTTCCATCCCCAGCATCAAAAGAAAAAAAAAAAAGACAAAGAAAGAAAGAAAGAAAAAGAAAAAAATTCAGGCTGAGCATACACAATATTTAGGCAAACTCTCTTTTTCACACATCCTTGAGAAATTTTCATACTCCATAAAGGAAAATTTGTATGTACATTTATCGTGGAATTTGCATTAACTGGAAGTTCAGTGTCCACTGGATGAATGGTTAAGTAACGTGTGTTCTTGGCGTACTGCAGAATACTGTGCAGCAATCTGTAGAACAAAGCCAGATGAACACACTACAGTTACGAACATCCCTTAGGGAGGAGTGGGAAAAAAGAATAGAATTAAGATATATAGTATAATATAATTTGTATATACTATAAATATATACTCATAAACCAATACTTCAGGGTTTATGAGAATATCACATAAATTCATGGATCATGTCATTAATTGCCATCATAGAATAAGGGATGGATATGGGGAATGGAAATAAAATAAAATAGAAATTTTAAAGCATCTGATGTACAAGGGAAGAATCTAAACTCGGGGATAGGAATGGAGTAAGAAGAGTGAAAAGGTCCTAGCTAGGTGCAGTGGCACATGCCTATAATCCCAGCAACTCAAGAAGCTGAGGCAAGAGAAGTTCAAAGCCAGCCTCAGCAACTTAGTGAGGCCCTAAGCAATTTAGTGAGATCCTGTCTCAAAAAAAA
>NW_026000249.1:34387633-34401466 GCF_001458135.2 Marmota marmota marmota
TTAAAAAAAAAAAAAAAAAAAAAAAAAACATAAAAAGGCTGGGGATGTGGCTCAGTGAATAAGCACCCTGTGTTCAATACCCAGTACCAAAAACAAAACAAAATAAAACAAAACCCTAAAAAACATAGTTCAAAATAACTGATGGTCTTAAGAAGATACAGTTGACCCTCTCTATTAATGGCAAATTCCATTCCTGTGGATTCAACCACCTGTGGATTGAAAAAAAATGCTTCTGTACTGAACATGTACAGATCTTTTGTCATTATTCCCTAAACAATGCAGCATATCTATTTATACAGAATTTATACTGAATCAGGTATTATAAGTCATTTGCATATGATTTAAAGAACACCAGAGGATGTGCAAAGGTTGACTCAAGCATCCAAGGATTTTGGTATCAGTAGTGGGTTCTAGAGTCAGTCTCCTGTGGATACTGAGAGACAACTATAGTATAGTCTAAGAAAATACACTAGATACACCTAGAGCCAACACTAATGAAATTAGTACTGTAAGAATTTAAAGGATAATGACATGGTAATTGGAGTGGAAACTAGTCTTTAATATTCATATTACAAATGAATACAGTCCAAACTTTGATGAATTAAGCATCTAAATCAAAACATTATAAAAATGACACAGTAAACCCCAAGACAGAAAGACTAAAAAAGCAAAAATCAATCAATTCAATGCCATCCCAATCAATGTCACAATTCAATTTCATGGACTCTGACAAGTCATTTCTAAAATTTCTGTGGAAATGCAAATGGCCAAGACTAGCCATGAGACTCCTGATTAGTAAAAACAAGGTGGGAGGACAAGGTTTACAAGACTTTAAGATTTACAAAGCAATGGAAATTTATGATATTGTGGTACTGGTGCTCAGATAATCCACTGGAACAGAACAGAGAGGACAGAAACACACCCACGTATATGATCATGTGATTTAAGCCAAAGCTGTTCAAGCAGATAGTGAGAACATTTTCAATAAATGATGCCATGAAAAAACTTTGTGTGCAATCAGTGACTTGAAAAATTGTGCTCTATATGTGTAATATGAAATGAATTGCATTCTGCCATAGTGTATAACAAATTAGAATAAACAAATAATTTAATTTAAAAAGTAAATGGTGCCATGACAGGTACATACAGGAAGAGATTAATTTTTTTTAATATTTATTTTTTAGTTTTAGGTAGACACAATATCTTTATTTTACATTTATGTGGTGCTGAGGCTTGAACCCAATGCCTCTGAGGATTGAACCTAGTGCCTCATGCATGTTAGGCGAGCACGCTACCACTGAGCCACAACCCCAGCTCAGGAAGAAGTACAATTTGATCCCTACTCCACATCATATGCAAAAAAAATCAACTCCAGATAAATTATACACCTAAAAGTGGAAGGCAAAAACTTTTAGAAGACTATCTTCATGATTGTAGATTAGAAAAATAATTCCCAATGGGAAGAAGAAAACATTAACCATAAAAAAAAGACTGATGGGGCTGGTATGTAACTCAGGTCTAGAGTGTTGCTTAGCATGTGCAAGGCTCTGGGTTCAATTCCTAGTACCAAAATAAAAAGAAAGAATCCTGGCACAGTGGTACACACCCATACTCTCAGCTACTCAGGAGGTTGAGGCAAGAGATCAACTGGGACAACTTAGGCAAGACACTGTCTTAAAATAAAATAAAATAATAGGGCTCAGGATATAGCTTAGTGGTAGAGCATCACTGGGTTCAATCCCCAGTACCATACACAAAACATGACTGATGAGAGTATGTTTACAATGAAGTTTAGCACTTCTAGTCATTTAAAAGACAGTATTAAAAAAGGAAGAAAGGCCAGATGCAGTGGTGCATGCCTATAATTCTAGCAACTTGGGAGGCTGAGGCAGGAGGATCCACAAGTTCCAGGTCAGCCTCCATAATTTAGCAAGACCCTGTCTCACAATATAAACAAAAAGGGTCGAGAATATAGCGCAGTGGTAGAGAATTTCTGGGTTAAATCCCCAGTACCAAAAAATTAAAATTAAAAAAGAAGAAAAAAAGAAAGCTATCACATAAAAAGATAACCTGCAGCACATATTACTAATAAAAGGTGTACAGAATTTCAAACCAGTGAGAATAAGAGTTCACCTAGTACAAAAATGGACAAGGGATTTAACGGGCATTTTACAAAAGAGGAAATCCAAGGCTTCAATACACATAGGAAAAAGGTTTAACATTTTAGACATTAAGGAATACAAATTAAAACCATAATGAGATACCACTACATAACCCCTAGAATGCCTTAAATGAAAAAAAAAACTGACAGTACCAAGTATTGAAGAAAACATGATGCAAAAAGAACTCTGTTATTGCTGATGGTGATATGAACTGCTGCAACCACTTTGGAAAGTACTTAAGATCTATCAGTTAATGCTGAAGACATATATACAATACAGTGCACTGCCCTAATCTTGTACTGACTAGGTGACCTAACTGAATTTCTACCTTACCTTAACTTTGTTTATCTTTGAGGAAAGGATGCCTGAAGGCCAGAAGTTCCTCTTCAGGTGGGCTGGCTGCAACTGGTGTACCTGTGATGGCTGACAGAGTGACCTCCAAATAATCACTAACTTCATTATAATAAAACACATTAATATTCCTCCCCTGCCCCCTTTTTTTGTACCAGGTATTGAACTCAGAGGCACTTAGCCACTCAGTGCATTCCCAGCCCTTTTTATTTTTTTTATTTTGAGACAGGATCTCACCAAGTTGCTGAGGCAGTCTAGCTAAATTGCTGAGGCAGGCATTGAATTTGATCCTCCTGTCTCAGCCTCCCAAATCACTGGGATTACAGGCATGTGCTACAGCGCCCAACAATATTTCTCATCTTTATTCATCTATCCCTCCTTCTCATTTTTTACCTTGTATCTATAATCTCCTGACCACGTGGGGGGTGGTGGGGAGTTCAGTTGATCTTCAAGTTTATTGTCCACTTCTATTCTTAGCCAAGAGTAAGTCTCTTTCACTACTCAATTGGTGTAGCATCTTGTTATGGTTCCACAGAGGGAAAGTAGTAACAATTCCACTCATGGAATATATGCATATGTACAGCAGGAGACACATTCAACAATATTATTCAAAATATGTGGAATATTTCATAACAAAAGATTAAAACACTAATTTTTAAAAATTTGTGTTCAACAAATGTACAGTATCTACTGTCTTTGTAGGAAAATACTAAGGATATTTTCTCAGCTGCTTTTATTTGCATAATCTCTGAGAATGTATCTAACCTATCCACAAACTAATGAAGATGTGTGTGTGTGTGTGTGTGTGTGTGTGTGTGGTAACAGGGATGCTCTATCACTGAGCTACATCCCCAGCCCTTTTTATTTTTCATTTTGAGACAGGGTATCTTATGTTGCTGAGGCTGGCTTCAAACTTGTGATTCTCCTGCCTCAGACTCCCATAGTAGCTGCAATTACAGGTGGGTGCCACTATACGCAGCTAGACTGATATTCCATGTTAGGGGGATTTGGGAATGTATTACCTATTCAAAAAGTTAAATTAAAAAAACGCCAATAGAAAAAATGGAATTGACACATTTCTTTCTATTTCTCCTGCTAAGTATAGCTAAAAATCCAAAACATTGAACAAAGATAAGAAGACTAAAAGTTGAAGAAAAGAAGGCATTCTGGGAAGGGGCTCTAGAACCTAAGGAATGATACAACAGTGAATTCCCTGAGTTTTCTTCTGGCCTCAGATATCCTGGACTAGTGCTGGATAAGTTGGAAACCCAGAAGGGCAATGGGCTTGGATAAAAGCCCCAAGGAAAGCTTGCTGTCTAGGCAAAGATCTGAGAAAAGAGCAACCTAGCAAATCAAGAAAAAACAAAACAAAACAGAAAAGCTCCCTAATCCAGCCAAGCATTGACCCTCACCCCCATCATCAAAGGCCCAGTGGGCAGCCTAGATTTTCATCCCTGCCCTGGGGGGAATGAGGAATCTCTCCCATGCTATCAGTTTAGGCCATGTGGGGATCTCAGACTCCCACCCACACCCACTTTTCCACCAATGTGGAGTTAGAAGAGATCTGGTGGGGAGCCTGAAATTGTGCCCCTAACTGACAATAACAAAGCACCCCTCACATGAGACACAGTGGTGCACACCTATAATACCGGTGGCCAAGGCAGGAGGATTGCCAGATCAAGGCCACCCTGGGCAATTTAGTGAGACCCTGTCTCAAAATAAAATAAAAAAGCCTGGAGATGTAGTTTGTGGTAAAGCATCCCTGGGTTCAATCCTCTGTACTGGAAAAAAAAAAAAGTGCTTGCCCTTGCCAGGGTGTTAAAAAAAGGTCAGTGGGGATTATTAACTCCCACCTCCACTTGGCAGTAAGGGGAGAGTCCTGCTTTGTAGCAGAACAGTGTCAGAGGAGGTCTTCTATGAATTAGATTTAAATAATTTCCCAGATTCCCATAATTCTCCAAAACAACTAAGATGTACTGAAAATCAGGGATCTTATGAAGAACCAGGAAAATGTGAACTTGAATGAGAAAAGGCCATTAAGAGACACCAATATGAAGATGATATAGACATTAAAATAATCTGACAAATAAAGCTATTCCTATTACTAAGTGGAAATTTTAAAGCAGCCATCATAAAAAATATCAGTATCCTAAAAGAAATGCAAAACTAGAAAAGTCTCAGTAAAGAAATAGAAGATACAATAAAAAACTAAATGAAAATTTAATAACTGAAAAATAGAATAACTAAAATTAAAAACTCAGTGGATGGGCTCCACAGCAGAATAGAGAAAAGCATCAGAGAACTTGGGAGTAGAAGAATAGAAATTTCCCAATTTGAACAGAAAGCAAATTGACTAAAAAAATGAACAGGGTCTCAGGAGCCTATGAGACTATAAAAAAAGATTTGATATTCATGTTCATCAGAGTCTCAGAAAGAGAGGAGAAAGAATATCAGATGAAAAAGAATATATTTGAAGAAACAATGGCTGAAAAATTTGGCAAAATATGCCAAACTAGAGATTTAAGAATTTGAGAAAATCCCAAAAGTGTAAACCAAAGAAATCTATGCCAGGGTGCAGCATAATCAAACTTCAGAAAACTAAAGACAAAGGAAAAATTATGAAATCAGCAAGAGAGAAGTGACACCTTACCTACAGGAGAAAGATAAAGTGACAGCTGATTTCTTATCAGAAACCATGAAGGTAAGAAAAGGAAGTGGCACATTTTTCAAGGGCTGAATGAAATGAATTGTCTATCCTAAATTCTGTATCTGGCAAAATTATCCTTCAGACATGAAGGTATAATGACCAACAAGCATTATGAAAAGATGTTTAACATCAAAAATTATCAGGAAAAATGTAAATCAAAACTACAAGGTACTACCTTTCACACTCATTAGAAAGGCTAGAATCAAAAAAATAAGAAAATAGCAAGTATTGGTGAGGATATAAAGAAATTGGGACTTTTATACACTAATAGGAGTGTAAAATGGTGCAGCAGATTTGGGAAAGAGTCTGGCAGTTCCTCAAAGAATAAACAGAGCTACTATTTGAACCAGCAATTCCACTCCTAGGAGTATATACGTGAATATTTAGAATGACAACAGATTCGTGGATAAAGGAAATGTGGTATATCTATATAGTGGAATAATGTTCAGACATAAAAAAAATGATGTTGCAACATGGATGGGCCTTCAAAACATTATTCTAAGTGAAAGAAGCTTAAAGACCACATATTATATGATTTCATTCATATGAAATGTCTAGAATAAAGAAGGATATAGTGATAGCAAGTAGATTAGTGGTTGTTTAGGGGTTGGGGGACATGAGGAAGGGTGGGGAGAAGAAGAGGATAGCTAAAGGGTGGGGTTTGTTTTTGAGGTGATGAAATGTTATAAAATGGATTTTGTAAAGCTGGATACAGTGGTACATGCCTAAAATCCCAGTTACTCAGGAGGCTGAGGCAGGAGGATCTCTTGAGCCCAGAATTCAGGGATAGCCTGGGCAACATAGCAAGATCCTGTTTCTTTTAAAAAAAAAAAGGATTTTGCTACTTAAATTGTCCTAGCCTTGGCCAGAGGAAGCTCTTTCAAACTGGTTCCTGTGTCATTTGAACAGGTCCCATATTTTGAGCAGTTCCTTGCTTTCTAGCAGTTCTTCAGTGATTATTTTGTACTTTGTCTGTATTAGCTCTGGAGTAAGCCATTTCTCCCCAAAGCTCTAGTTCCTGTTAGTAATTATAAATCAAGGTGCACTCATGCCTGGCATGTCATTGTCTTTTCAGGAGTCAGAGCTAGGAATATTTCTTCTTATAATACAATGCCAACTTATAAATGTAGAAATGACAGAATTAGAAAAACACCATTAGGGAAACAGCATAATAATTCATTGTCACAGGTAGGAATCACTGATGTGTGCTATAATAAGTGGGCAAAAATATGAGAAATGGGGTATTTACATAGTCTCAAACTAGTCCTCTATGAAACACTTATTAATTACATTGGAAAGTGCAGATGCTTGACAGTACTTTAACCAGGTAGTCAAAGTAAACATTTTCAGTAACAGGACAAATGGATATTGAATGCCTCTCAACACAAGGCACTGAGAACATGGTGTCAATTTTTGTCAACTTCCTCTCAAAAATTGAATAATCTGAATCTAATTGTTTGCTATTAGCAAACCCAAATTGAAAGATTGTTTTTGAAACTGTCCATGTCATAAAGTCCAGAGTAAAGACTGACGAGACATGGCCACTAAATCTAACTTATGAAATGTTTTGGATCTTGGATGGGGGGTGTTGTAAAGGACATAATTGTGACACCTGGAGAAACTGCATATAAACAGTCCCAATTGATGATGGTTCAACTTATGATTTTTCTACTTTATGATGGTACAAAAGCAATCCCCACACAACCAGTCTGTTTTTCACTGTCAGTATAGTATTCAATAAATTACATGAGATAGTCAATACTTTATTATTAAACACACTTTGTGTTTGATGATTTTTACCTAACTGTAGGCTAATATAAGGGTCTGAGCACATTTGAGTTAGGCTAGGCTAAGCTATGATATTCAACAGATTAGGTGTATTAAATGCATTTTTGATTTATGATATTTTCAATTTACCATAGGTTTTCAGGATGTAACCCCATAGGAAGTTGAGGAGCATCTGTTTTAGATATTGAATATTAAATAATTAGACAATATATACTATATATTAGATAATACTATATCAATATTAAATTTCTTGATTTTGATAGTTGTCCCATCCTTTTTTGTGTGTGGATTGGGGATTGAACCCAGGTCCTCATACATTCTAGGTAAGCATCCTACCACTGAACCACATGTCTGGCCCTTTTATTTTTTTATTTTGAGACAGGATCCCACTAAGTTGCTGAGGCTGGCTTCAAACTTGTGTACCTCTGGACTCAGCTTCCTGAGTCACTGGGATTCCAGCTTTGCACCACAACACCTGGCTGAGAATGTCCTCATTGTTTTTTTTTTTAATTTTTTTTTTAGTTGTAAATGGACACAAAACCTTTATTTTGTTTATTTATTTTTATGTGGTGCTAAGGATCGAACTCAGTGTCTCACATGTGCGAGGCAAGCACTCCACCGCTGAGCCAAAACCCCAGCCCCAGAATGTTCTCATTCTTAAGAGATAAACATAGAAGAATTTAGGAGTAAATGGAAATTATATCTGCAAATTACTTTCAAATGGTTTGAAAAGTAAAAGTCATTTATCTATCTATTTATTTTTATTGTGCTGGGATGGAATCCAGAGCCTGGTTCATGTTAGGCAAGCACTGTACCACTAAGCCATACCCCCAGAACCCAGAAAATTAAAAAAAGATATATCTGGGTGTATACATACATACACATTCACACATAAATTGAGACAATGAAAGCAAAGTAGCAAAATGTTAATGATTATTGATTCTGGATAAAGGGCATATATAGTTACGTGTACTCTTTTCCCAAGTTCTCTTTAATCTTGACACTATTGCAAAATAAGTTACCAAAGAATCAAAGCTTTAAAATTCTTAGAAAATATAGGTGAATCCAGGCATGGCTGTTCCATGCCTGTAATCCCAGCTACTTGGGAGGCTGAGGCAGGAGGATTATAAGATCATGGCTNTATATATACAATTATTATTTATTAAAAATTAAAATTAGGAGCTGGGGTTGTAGCTCAGTGGTAGAGCGCTTGCCTCGCATGCATGAGGCCTTGGGTTTGATCCTCAGCACCACATAAGAATAAATAAATAAAAATAAACATAAAAAAATTAAAATTAAAAAATAGCAGACTAGAGGCTGGAGTTGTGGCTCAGTGGTGGAGGGCTTGCCTAATACATGTGAGGCACTGGGTTCAATCCTCAGCACCACATAAAAAATAAATAAATAAAATAAAGGTATTATGTCCATCTACAACTAAAAATATTTTTTAAAATGGTAGACTGGTTAAATTATGGACATCACATATGTATGAAAAAAAAATTACTGCCTAGAAACTTTAAACTGCTGAGTTAAAAAGGAGGTAGCCATGGTCTGGGGGTGTAGCTCAGTGGTAGAATACTTGCCTAGCATGCACAAGGCCCTGGATTCAATCCCCAGCACAAAAGAAGAAAATAACTAAAATAGTATGATTCCATTTTTAAACCTTGGCACTATGTATGTGTGTATATATGTGTATGTGTGTGTGTGTGTGTGTGTGTGTGTGTGTATGGTACACATACATATTTATGGTTCCACACATATACTCACACACATACATACATGCTCATGCAAAAGAAAAAACAACACAAAGAAAATATATAGTTCAGTGTTAATGATGGTTAACTTTGGGTTAACTTTTGGATGGTTAACTTTGAAAAATAACAAGTAATTTTCTATTCTATTTGTTAACCTGTATTTTCTACAATTTTATTATAAAATAATGAAATGAGGGGCTGGAATTATGGCTCAGAGGTAGAGCGCTCGCCTAGCACACATGGGGCGCTGGGTTCGATCCTCAGCACCACGTAAAAATGAAATAAAGATATTGTGTCCACCTACAACTAAAAAATAAAAATATTAAAAAAATGAAATGACATAAACCAAAATAATTTTTTAAAGTTTAATATTATCCCAATGACCATATAACCCTGAGTCCCTGTGGCAGCAATCCCTTTCCCTAAGTGACATTATAGGTAGGTGTGAAAGGAGGGCATTACGGGCAGGGTCTCTTGTTTACACAATCTTAAAGGGACTCCAAATGGGAAACTTGGTCTCTGCTGCAGTTCTCTGAGGGGGGTGGGTATACATTCAGGGAACCTGGCTACAGGCCAGTGCTGTCACTGCCAACTTGAGAGGCCTGCATTAATCTTAAACCTCCTCAAGCCATTTTACTTATATCTGAAAGAAGAAGGAAGAACTGGAAGGTCTCTAGAGACTGTGGTAGCCTTATTACCCTGCTAGTCTCAGTTTCAAGAAAAAAGATTTTTCTTCACCTAAATCAGGATAGACAAGTCAGCACTTCCTCAGAAGCCAGGGGAACTGAGGGCTCAGGTGGGGATTAGCTGAGTACCTGTAAAGAACCAATATAGAGGAAAGGGCTGTACTGGGTTGGGGTTATGTTTCCTTGGTCATGGCCGGTGGCTGCTCCCACCCAGACCTCAGCCTCAGATAGCCTGCGAGAGTTTCCTGACCCTCTCCCCCAGGATATGGGGTGGGCCTTCCATATCTCCTTCTCCATCAGCCACATGGCCTTTTCCACTGAAACCCATAGGGTTCTGGATGTAGTGACTTCAGACATGTGGTGCTTACTCTCAGCAGGAGGATCTAGATCTGTCTATGGGTCAGCAAGTATTAAATCTGTGACTTCCTATGACTCACCTGCCCTGACCCTGAGGCCCTGGGGAAAGGTCAGGGGTATTTCCTCACTGAATGAATTCCTACCCATGGGGTCCTTTCCCTCCTCACCTCAAGTGAGCTGCCATGTTTCTCTGCAGCCAGGGCCAGGGACGACTGGACAGAATCTCCATTGGCTGGCATGTTCATGCTGGGCCTGGGCCCTGATGACTAGACTCTTCCCAGGAGCTTGAAGCTGGGCTGGCATCTGTGGGCTCACCCAGGTCTGGCGGCACAGTTGAGCCTGGTTAGAAGGAAGATCCTGCAGTCCCCACTAACCGTTCTGGTCCAGGGACTCTGCAGAGGCTCCAAGAAAGCTGCAAAGACAGTGTGCACATGGTTAGCCACTCCCTGGTCACTCATGAATGCTTCCTGTAGGCACCAAGGGGCAGCTCACTATGCTGGATCTTTCAGAAGAGAAAAGTTCAGTAGAACCAATACCCACCAAATGATAGTATAGGATGTGGGAAAGATTCACAAAATTTGGTGTAAGATGAATGGGTGCCCGGTGGAGTGGCACATGCCTGTAATCTCAGCATTTTGGGAGTCTGAGGTAGGAAGATTGTGAGTTCAAAGCCAGCTTCAGCAAAAGCAAAGCACTAAGGAATTCAATGAGACCCTGTCTCTAAATAAAATAGGGCTGGGGATGTGGCTCAGTGTTCTGGTGCCCCTGAGTTCAATCCCTGGTACCCCCTGCAAAAAAAAAAAAAAAAAAAAAAAGAATGAGTGTTGGAGTTCCAGCTTTTCTACATTCTAGCTGAAATTTGAGGAAATCATTCTAAGCTGAGTTTGCTTGTCTTAAAAAAGATGAAAATACCTATCTTATAGGGTGTTAGAATTAAATGGAATATGTCTTTGAAGCACTCTTCCCTACCTAGCCCCTGGAATACATTCAATTATTGTTAAATATTGCTATTATTATAAAGTACAAGTCATGTTTTATTAACTACCTAATTTCACACTCATCTTAAGAGATAGGCATTACTTTTATTATCATTCCCATTTGCCATCTGATAGAGCTATTCATATAAATAAAGAAATCCTCCCCTCAAATCACCCAGGTTGAAGGGAAGGAGAGGGAGTCAAACCCAGGTATGCCTGGTTCCAAAGTACCTTTTCTTTTGGTAGTCTTGGGGATTGAAATCAGGGGTACTTTACCCTGAGCTAGATCCTCAGTACATTTTATTTCAGGAAAGGATCTCAATAAGTTGCTGAGGCTAGCCTTGAACTTGTGATCCTCCTGCTTTAGCCTCCAGAGTCACTGGGATTACAGGTGTGTGCCACAGCATCTGACTCCAAAGTGCTGTTTTTAAACTATTGAGCCATGTGGTAGTCTATATGTGGTACAGTCACAATAAACATTATTTCTGTTTCCAGTTGCCTTCAAAGTGCTCTGGCTGAGAGGTGACCATGTCACGAATGCATAAACTGAGATTCTATTATAATTCAGTATACATTTTGGGCAACTTATATAGCCCACTATCTTTTGTCAAAGATGAAAGCTTAAACTTACACTCCTACCTCACTATTCCCATCTGGGTTCTGAAAAAAAGCAGGTCTACACAGGTTCCTAAAACATCAGCCCAAACTGTCTGACAAAAACTGTCATGAATCGTGTGATCAACTGGTGTCCACAGGCTCCTTAAGTGAACACCAATATAGGCAATACATCCTCAATACAAAATTAACATTGATTTGCTCTAAGAATCAATTGAGCTTCTTGGGGACAAACCTGGCCTCCAGTAGGACCCTATAATTCACAGCCCACATATGTAATCAATGATCTTCATAAAAGCCTTAGTAGATCTTCCTGTCCATCACATACCAACTTACACAGTCCTTCAATAACCAATGTGCACAGGCCCCAATCCACGACTCATATTGGTCCACCCCAAAATGACTCCCAAGACTTGTAATACCTTGATGATCCCAGGCTTGAAATTGATCACTCACCACCTTAGTGCCCTAATCAATAAACTCATGGACTGAATCAATGACTTTAGATATTTAGATCTCTAATTCTTATTAAATCTCAAGAATTTCTACAGAGGTCCCAATCACTTAACCATATATGTCTCCAATTGTTCCCTTCTAGGATTCTTCCCACTTGTCACTTACTACCCCCAGATGAATGGCAGATATAGGCCTTGGATTATCTTTTGGATCCTAACTCATTGATCCTCCCCCATAGAAATCTCCCAATCTTTGACTCCCAGAAGAACCCAAACAACCAACTCCAAATTTGGATTGGTGTTGAATTTAAATGATAAAAACTTAAAACACTTTCAGGCAGAAACAACATGTTATTTGCAGCAAAAGAGGATTATAGAGCCACTAGACTTTGTATGGCAACACTAGAAGTCATTTAGAAGAAAACATCTACAGATTATTGAGAACTGAGATCCAAGAATTTGAAACTCACTCTGACTAGATATCATTCTTCTGTCAGAGCATAAGAAACACAACTTTAGACATAAAAGCATTTACTATATAATATGCTTATTTTTCCTAACTCAGAATGCTCAAGAGAATAGTCTAATTATAAACAGAATAGTAACAGAATCTTCAAAATAGAAGGAAAGTAGTTTTGGAAAATGACTTGCAACTGACATATACTTATATCTGAATAAAGATGATGTCATAGAGTATTTATTTATTTTTGCAGTGCTGAGGATTGAAGCCAAGGCCTTGTGCATGCTCAGCAAATACTCTACTACTGAACTCCTGGGCTTAAGCAAGCCTCCTGCTTCAGTCTCCCAGGTAGCTGGGAATACAGGTAAGTACCACCAGGCCTGGCTTGAGGGCTTTATTTGTTTAAACTTTATTTATTTATTTTTATGTGGTGCTAAGGATGTAACCCAATAACTCACACATGCTAGGCAAGTGCTCTATTGCTGAGCCACAATCCCAGCCCCTAAACGGCTTTTGATATTGGTCTGGAGTATCACCAAGGCAACTTTTAAAAATACCCATGTAATCACAGGGTAATATGTAGCCAAAGTTTGGAGCCATTGCTTACAATTAACTCTTCACACAACCTCTCAATCCTCTTAAAATCCTGAGGCAAAGAAAATAAGTTGAGGTTACCCATCAGTTCAACTAGAGAAGCAACAAAATCCTCAGAGCCCTCTTTCCATAGCACCTTGTTATCAAACTCTAGAAAGGCTCATGCAGGCTTCCTGGACCTTCATTGGTGGGCCTTTCAACTTGACTATGCTTAAAAGTCACCCAGCTTGTTTGGTGGAGCAGGGTTTTTGTAATTGAGCATTTAGAATAAATAAAACTATTGCTATTACTGAGTGGAAATTTTATTTAATTTTTAAAAATATTTTTTAGTTGTAGTTGGACAAGTATTTATTTTTCATGTGGTGTTGAGAATCGAACCCAGTGCCTTGCACGTGCTAGACGAGTGCTCTATAGCTGAGCCACAACCCCAGCCCCTGAGTGGGATATTAAATTTAGTATAATATACTGGAGGAACATAATGTTCAGGATTAATGTGGAGGTTCATCCATGCTATTGTAAATGGCAATATCTTTCTTTTTTAAGGCTGAATGATATTATTTCATTTTATATGTGCATTTTATATGCACACTGCACAATTTTATCCATTCATCTGTTGATGGACACTTAAGTTGAATTAAGGTTTTGGCTATTGTGAAGAGTGCTACAAAAAACATGGAAATTCAAGTATCTCTTCAAATGACTGAATCATTTTTTTGTATGTATATCCAGAAGAAAGATTGGTTGTTCATATAGTAGTGTTATTTTTAATTTATTGAGGTACCTCCACACTGTTTTCCATAATGGCTGTGCCAAATTACATTCCCACTAACATGTACAAGTGTTCCCTTTTCATATATATATATATATATATATATATATATATATATATATATATTCACTACACTTATCTCTTGTCTTTTTTATAAA
>NW_026000249.1:34405130-34411735 GCF_001458135.2 Marmota marmota marmota
GTGGCTCAGTGGTCTAGTGCCCCTGAGTTCAATCCTCAGTACCAAAAAAAAAAAAAACAAAAAAACAGAGAATTCTGTAGATTTTGTTAAAATAATTGTTTTAGGATTCCCCACATAATTTCATTGCTTTTTCACAATTTATTCTTTGTCCAACAGAGTATATAAGTGATTAACACTAACTACTTTTTTGAGTATATAATTTTCAGTGCTGGGGATTGACCCCAAGGTCTCTGCATGCTAGGTAAGTATTCCATCACTGAGTCACATCCCCAGCCCAAGTCTTCATTTTTTAATTGGTACATTATAATTATATTATGGTACATTAGAATAGTGAGATTCCCTGTTACATATTTTTAGACTCACACAGATCATCATTTCTTCATGATAGTTCCTATGCATTGTAAAACTTACATTTAGTAGATCTGTATGTGTTCTCCCTGCTTGTCTTATGTCATTTTAATTCTCAAGAATAGGCAAAAAGAAATCCTAGAAGATAAGAGGTAAAATTCTGTCTCACTCCCTTACACCAACAAAGTTCATTTCTGGGTATCCATCCAAAAGAAAATTTATACAAATACTTGTAAACAAATGCTCAGAGCAGCATTATTCATAATAGGTAAAAAGTTAGAAATAATTCTGAACATGTACAGAGATTCTTTTCTTGTCATCATTTTTTAAACAATATAGTATAACAACTTTTTATATAGCATTTACATTGTATTAGGTATTATAAGTAATCTAGAGATGATTTAAAGTATACAGGAGGACTATGAACATTATATGCAAATACAATTTATGTAAGTGTTATGGTTTGGATGTGAGGTGTCCCCCAAAAGCTCACGTGTGAGACAATGCAAGAGGTTTGGAGGAGAAATGACTGGGTTGTGACAGTTTTAACACAATCAGTGAACTAATTCTTGATGGGATTAACTGAGTGGTAACTGGAGGCAGGTGGGGTGTGCCTGGCTAGTGTTTCATTGGGGGCGTAACTATGGGGTATATATTTTGTATCTGGAGAATGGAATCCCTCTCTCTGTTTTCTGATCACCATGTGAGCTGCTTCCCTTTGCCACACTCTTCTTCCATGATATTCTGTCTTCCCTTGAGCCCCAAGGAATGGAGCTGGCTTTCTGTGGACCAAGACCTCTGAAACTGTGAGGCCTTAAATAAACCTTTTCTCCTGTACAATTGTTCTGGCTGGGTCCTTTAGTCACAGCAGTGAAAAAGCTGAATAAAACAATAAGGGACTTAGGCATCTCAGGATATTGATATCTGCAGGAGGTCCTAGAACCAATCCCCCTAGATACTAAGGGAGACTGTAATTCTAAAATAGTCAAACTCATGAAAACAGTAGAATGGTGATCGTCAAGGACTGAGAGGAAGACAAAATAGGGAGTTGCTGTACAATAGGTATCTTACTCCATTTTCTGTTGTGATAACAAAATACCCAAGGCTGGAGAACATATAAACAAAAAAGGTTTATTCAGCTCACAGTTTTGGAGGCTTGAAATTCCAAGATCAGGTAGCACCATCAGTATGGTTTCTAGTGAGGGCCTCATGGCAGATGGCATCACAATTCTGAGTCCATGCAGAAGTGATCACATGTCGAGACAGGAAGCCAGAGGGATTCAGGGACCAGGCTTGATCTTTCATATCAACTTGTTCTTATGGGAACTGAGGTCCCTCAAGAACTACATTAACTTTCTGAGGATAGTACCCCCCAATGACCTAATTATCATTCACTAGGCCCCACCTTCTAAAGGTTCTACTATCTCAATACTACCACACTGAGGACCCAGCTTCCAGCACATGAACCTTGGGGGGACACATTCAAACCATATCCAAATAATAGCAATGGAAATAGAGTTTCAGTTATACAAGATGAATAAGTTCTAAAAACCTGCTATACAACATTGTCCCTATAGTTAACAGTATTGTATGGAGCACTTAAAAATTTACAAAAAGGTAGATTTCAGTAGATTTCATTTTAAGTGTTCTTACCATAATAAAAATAAATAAAATGAATAAGGTACTGATACATCCTATAACATGGATGAACCTTGAAAACAATATGCTAAGTGAAAGAAGACAGTCATAAAAAGACCACATATTTTATTGTTGCATTATTATACAGTGTCTAAAATGTACAAAACTTATAGACAGGAAGTAAATTAGTGGTTGTCTGTGGCTGGTCTGAAGGTGAAAATACTAAAACCCACTAAACTGCAGCTTTAAATGGGTAAATTTTATGATAGGTGAATGATATCAGTAAGGTTGTTTGGGGAAAAACATCATTTAGCCAGTAAGAGGTCACGCAGGGTTTCAAACTCAGTATGTGGCATGAGATAAGTACTCTATAAATGTTTGTTAAATGAATAAATGAATAAACAAACACCTTTTACTCCCAAATAAAAATGTTCAACTGAACTGGGGTTGTGGCTCAGTGGTACAGTGATTGCCTAGCACGTGTGAGGCCCCGAATTTGATCCTCAGCACCACATAAAAATAAATAAAACATTCTGTACATATACAACTAAAAATATTTTTAAATGCTCAAGTTATTTTCATTAACATTAGCAACAAGATAGCAATACCCTCTATCAAGTATTACTCAACATTGTTCTGAAAGCTATAGCTAATGCAATAGAAGATAAGATGATCAGAATAGATATTTGAAAGGAAGAGTATCATTTTTAATTTGATGTGATATGTCATCTAGGAAAATTAAGACAGTATTAAAAAGCAACTACATCTCATATAAGAATTTGATAACTAGATTGGATAAGAAAATTACAAAAGTCAACAGACTTTATGGAAATAGAAAAAATATGCTATTCACAATGATGACAAATACAAAGGTAAAATATCTAAGAATAAACATTTTTTAAAACATGCTAGGAAATTCACAATAGCCAAATTATGGAATAAATCCAGATGCCCATCAACAGATGAAAGGATTAAGAAAATGTGGTATATATACACAATGGAGTTTTACCACAAAAAAAGAATGAAATGATGGCATTTGCTGGTAAATGGATGGAACTGAGTAACACCATGCTAAGTGAAATAAGTCAGACTCAGATAATTGAGGGTCAAATGTTTTCTCTCATATGTGGAAGCTAGAGAAAAATAATGGAAAGAAGGTGGTTGGGGAGGGGATCCTATACCATAAAGATATAGGGAAAACAGTAGAGTAGAAGGAAAGTGAGAGTGAGGGGGCAAAGAAGGGAAAGGGAAAGATAAATGGAATGAATTTTACAATATATCATGTTATATTTGTATATAAAGATACCAAAGGGAATTTAAACTTTATGTATATGTAGAAAAAAGGAAGTTTAATAGAGTAGAAGAGGAAGAATAGGGGAAGGGAGGAGGGAGGAAAAGGGGGGTGGGGCTTGAAATCAAATTCCTTGCATGTATAATTTTGTCAAAATGAACCAAATTACTATGGATAATTATGATATGCTCTAATAAAAAACAAATAAATAAAAAATGATTGACTCACAGTAAAAAAAGGTGCTAAACCTATTAAAAAACTACAAAATATTATAGTTTCAATTACTATTTTTGAAACTAGATTAAATAGTTTTAACATTCTTACAAAAGAATAATTGCTCAAGAATATTAAAGAAAACAACAAAAGCCAGGTGTGGTGGTGTAAACCTATAATTCCAGTGATTTGAGAGGCTGATGCAGGAGGATTGCAAGTTCAAGGCCAGCCTCAGCAATTTAGTGAGGCTCTAAGCAATTTAAAAAGACCCTATTTCTTTTTTTTTAAGAGAGAGAGAGATAAATTTTTTTAATATTTATTTTTCAGTTTTTCAGCAGACACAACATCTTTGTTTGTATGTGGTGCTGAGGATGGAACCCGGGCCACATGCATGCCAGGTGAGCGCGCTACAGCTTGAGCCACATCCCCAGCCCCAACAAGACCCTATTTTAAAATCAAAAATAAAAAGGGCTGGAGATGTAGCTCAGTGATAAAAACCTCTAGGTTCAAAACCTCCGAACCAGCAACAACAACAAAAAATAAAACAACAAAAAAAGAACAGTGAAGAGGCTGGGGTTGTAGCACAGTGGTAGAGTCCTTGCTTAGCATGTGTGAGGCACCGGGTTTGACACTTAGCACCACATATAAATAAATAAATAAATAAATAAAACAAAGATAAAAAAATCTTAAAAAAAAGAACAGTGAAGAAAACTAGCATTATTTGACATCAAAACTATTTCCAAAGTCAAAATAATCTTTAAAAGGGAGTAAAAATACATATTTCAGAAGAACAAATTAGAGTTCAGAAATAAAACAATATAGCCAGGCAGGTTGGTGTATTCCTGTAATTCCAGTGACTCAGGAGGATGAGGCAGGAGGATCATAAGTTAGAGGCCAGCCTGGGAAATTTAGTGAGAACTTGCCTCAAAATAAAATAAAAAGGCCTGGGGATGTAGCTCAGTAGTAGACAGTATCCCTGGGTTCAATCCCAGTACCGTTTAAAAAAAAAAGTAAAAAAGAAAGAAATATATATTTAGGAATTTGTGTAACAGAAGTAACATTTTACTGGGATAGAAAAGAGTATTCATTTAATGATTGGTGCTGGCAAACTGGTTATCCAAATTAAAAATACAAACTGATCTCACTTCCTGCACATACCAGAAAAAAATTTCAATTAGAATAAAGTTTAATTCTAAAAGTTAAAACAATAAAAATTTTAATAACTTTAGGCCATATATTTATTTAAGCATGAAATAAGAACTATTGGGCAAGACAAGAAACTCAGAACCTGAAAAGGAAAAACATAGATACATCTAATCAGATCAAGTTTAACATTTTTCTGATTATACCTGAGGATAACTTTCAAAAATCAAGATAAAGAGATAAAGAAATATACTTATCATAAATGGCAGAAGGTAAATACAACACAAATTAATAAGAAAGACAAATAACTTGAAGGAAATAAAAGCAAAAGATAGGAAAAAATTTAAACATATTTCAATATATTTAAGCAATAGTTGTCAGGAAATTGCATATCAAAGTAAACTAGATACCTTTGTGTTTGCCTCTCAGAATTGGGAAAATAAAAAAAGCAACAATGTTCAGTTTGAGAGCTGATCTTGAAATAAGCCCTTTCGTAGATTTCTGGTGGGAATTCCAATTTTACAAAAGTTTTGGAAAATGATTTGGTGGTATGTTTTGAACTTAAAAGCATCGATCCCTGCACCTAAAACTCACTCAAATGACAGTCTCTGACTACAATTTTGAAACCAATGACAGTTTTGGGAAATCAAAATCTCATATCTAAATAACAGGGGTCAAAGAAGAAATCAAAACAAATTAGAAAACATTAGAAGTAAACTATGGTCGAAATGCTACATAGCAAAACTTGCACATATAGCTAAAGTGTTCTTAGAGAAAAATAAATGTAGCTCAGTAGCAGAGAGCACTATTAGTAGAGTTCATAAATGTAATGCTTATAATTATAAAAGAAAATGATTGAATAGTAATGAGTAAACATGCAATTAGAACAAAATTCCAAAGAAAAATAAGGAAGACAATGGCAAAAATTAATGACAAAGAAAGCAAAGATACAAAAGGGCAATCAAAGTCAAAGTAGGTTTTTGAAACAATCTCAACTCAGACATAAAGATCTGTCATTGACCCCTAGAAACTGAGGAGCTAATTCCATAGGCCCCCATTAAATAGTTCCAAATAAATATTCCCTTATCCCACAGAAACCTTAGCCACCCACCCAATAAACCCAATTCTATACCCCAATGATCTCTATCACTCAACCTGCAGAGATCCCCCATGGACTCCTCATCACTCACAGATCTCCCATAATTTACTAGAGACTCCTGCATCACTCACTCCAGGGTTCCCATCACTCATCCCACAAATCCCAGTCACTCACTCTCTGCACCTCCCCATAAGTGGCCTTAGAGAAGCCCCATCACTCACCCTACAGAGTACCATCATTGATACGAAATCCGGTCATCACAACCTTGTAATAATCTCATCTCGATGTTTAACTGGCCTTTAATCTGCCTGTTAAACTCCTGCACTCTTTAAGACCTGAAACTGTTTTGAGGGAGCCTTGAGTTTCTGGACTTGTTCTGCACATGCTCACTGTCAGCTTCGAAGCAGCCGCTGCTCCGGCGGCCCACAATTACACCCGGCGCACTTATACGTTATCGGTGCGTGAGTGTGCGTGAGTGTGCGTGAGTGTCGGAGGAGAGGCGGGCTTTCCAATTTTCTTCAGTGACTCTGTCAGGCAAGGAACATGGCTGTCCCCTTGGGATTGCCTCTATGGGGGCCGCCATCTTGGAAAGCTGGTCGTTTTGGCCACAGAGGCCGCGCTTTCCCACCCTATCTTTCCCAGTGCAATTTCTTGGGGGCCAAGGCGAAGGACCGTGGACTGTACCACCGGGCTTCTCTTCCCTCCGCCACAGCCTATAGGAGTTAGTTGTCTCAGAGACCGCTGCTGCAGGGCGCTTCACCTTAAGCCGTCAGGGTACCAAAGCCTTGGTTGTCCCCCTACCCACCCACGGGAAGCCAGGGCTCCTTTAAGCGTCGCCTAGCACCACCACCTCCCCTCCCCTCCGCGGGCCGG
>NW_026000249.1:34411746-34427525 GCF_001458135.2 Marmota marmota marmota
GAGGGAGAGAGAGGGAGAGAGAGAGAGAGGGGAGGAGGTCGTACGTGTCAGACTTAGGCCAGGAAGCGGAAGTCGCCGGCAGCCAGAGTTTAACCTCTGTGGGCGCGGGGTGTTGTGATTCCGCGCCGGGAACTGTGGATCTGTGGAGGGAGCAAGGGGATGTGGGTGACATCCGTAGTGGTGTATCTTAGCTCGCTTTCAAACTCCTTTCTGATTTTCTTATACTGTCATGAACACTGAGTCTGAATTTTCTTCTGAGGATCCAATAACTCCCCACCCCCTTTTGATCCCTGAATTATTTAGAAGGCCACTGTCATAACTTGCAAAAATCCCCCCCAAAACAAATGCCGAATGTTTTCTCTGATATAAGGGGGGTGACTCAAAGGGAAGGAGAGCATGGGAGGAAGATTATTTCTAGATAGGGAAGAGGGGTGGGAGGGAAAGGGAGGGGGAAGGAGATTATCAAGGAGAGTGGAATGTGATGGTCATTATTATACAAAATACATGTATGAAGATTTGAATTTGGTGTCAACATAACTTATATGCAAACAGAAGTATGAAAAATTGTGGCATATATGTGTATTAAGAATTGTAATGCAAAAAAAGAGTATATGTATAATGCCATAATTTTGGCATGAACATACTTTATACAGAGTTACGAAAAATTGTGCTGTAAATGGGTAATAATGAGTGTAAGGCATTCCATTATTGTCATGTATGTAAAAAATAAATAAATATTTTTAAAAATAACTTGCAAAAATTCTCTGAGACTCAAAGGGTAGAGGAATGGGTGCTTTTTATATTGGGTGCCAGCGGTGTCCCCTGGAACGTGGGGGAATGAGCAGAGTTTTACAGAAAGGAAACAAAGACGACTGAGTGCTGGCTGCACCTTACCTGGGATTTGGTCCACTGGGGTAGAAATGCTGCCCAAAGGAGCCTTTCATGATTTGACCTTACTCATTCTGTTGTGCTTTTTTTCTCAGAATTGATGTCTCAAAGAAAGCATGTAGAGGGAGTGTAGAAAATGTTAGTTTCCTGACACAATTTCATTTTACCAAACAGAAAGTTGAGCCTTATGTCAGTGATTTCTAACCCAATTGCTTTGTGGCCTCAGAATGCTCTTTGAGTGATGTCAAGTCTGAAACTTGATGAAACTTGCCCAAAGTCTCAATTACCTGGCCAGTTTTCAAAACTTTCATATTTTGATTGAGAACACCATCTTCCAATTGTTGGGTTTAGTGTACTCTGTGTGTCTGTTGGTTAAAACTTGGTAGTTGGGGTGTATAAAATATGTATATCTTTCCTGATGATTTTCTTCTGCTTGTTAATCATGAGTTACAGAGAAGGGGGAAAGAGAATGAGAATTTTCCACTGTATTGTTGATGCCAGGTTTTCATTGTGCCAATCAATTTGTAACTTCTTATATTTTGAAGTTTTATTATTAAATGCTGGTAAAGGTACTGTGTTATTGTTAAATAGATATAGCCAAATTCCTTCCTCCAAAGGCTGCAATGTTTCCCAGTCCCACTGTTACAAATGTGAAACTCAAAAAGGGGCCCAATGAACAGAGGACAAGTTGTTGGGGCAAGAAAGAAGATTTATTTGATAAGCCAGCAAAACTGAAAAATGGTAAAATAGCATCCTAAAATAACCATTTTAACTCAGCATAAATTTTGAACTCCTTTTATCCTCAGTTAAGGGAGAAAGGAGGGGGCTTAGGTTAGGGGAGACTTCTAGGCACTACTCTGTTGATCTTGAATGGGATGTTGTAAAACATGGAGATTGATATGCACATAATAACAAGTCTGTGATGGCCTTCCTTGAAAATATCTTTATTATCCTCATCTTGGTGTGATCAGTCTAGAGGGGGGAAGAAAGATTAGGGCAAGTTTCACATACATAAATTTTGTGCTGCCAGTTCCAGATAAACATTGCCTAAATGACTAACATGTCTGTGTGCAGATTTGAACAGAAACAGCCTGAATCCAAGTTTAAGGTAGCAAAAGAAACAGACATAATATGAAGGTTGAGATGCTACACAATTTTGACCCTGCTTTAGTCACCCATAAGATACCAGCACAGGCCCAAGTGGAGTCACTACTTTTGAGAATAGTAGCCTTCAAATCCCTGAATAGTAATTTAAGCAACCATTATCATATGACCCAAGTTTCAAAGGAATAATCTAAGCAAAACTGGTGGGAAACTAATAAAATATTGCTCAGCTGTGTGACCTCCAAATTAATGGTATTGTTTTTGCCCCACCCCCTTTAAGGCAGAGTCTCACTATGTTGCCCAGACTGGACTTGAACTCCTTTGGCTCAAGAAATTTTCCTGCCTCAGCCTCCTGAGTAGCTGGGACTACAGGTGTGTACCACCATGCACGGCCAAAATTGGCAATTTTTAAAGTCAACTAAAACAAGTGAAGTTAGAACATATGCTTAGATTTTCCTTCCGTTTCCCTCCAGCACTGGATGTTGATGCTTTCTTTAATTTTTGCCATTTCGAGGGCTATTAATATTTAATCAATTTAATTTGCATTTTCTCACTACTTGTACAATTGCAAATCTTTTTTTTCTGTTTTTCCCCTCTTCTTCCAGTTTTCATGTCCTTTTTCCCATTTTCTTTAAGGTAATTTGACTTTTTCATATCAATTTTTTTGTTGATGGACTTCTATTTTATTCATTTATTTATATGTGGTGCTGAGAATTGAATTCAGTGCCTCACACATGCTAGGTGAACACTCTACCTCTGAGCCACAACCCCAGTCCCTCATAGCAATTTTTGGAAGGCCCTTTGCACATTGGTGATATTAACACTCTGTCAGTTATGTTGAAATAGTTTTTCCCAACCCTGCCTGTACTTTGCATTTATAGGTATCTTTTAATAAATAATTATAAAAAATGTAGTTTCTGATCAGAAATGTCTAAGCTTTCCTTTATGACTTCTCTAATTCCATCTTGCATGGTTCACCTTCTCTATTCTAGATAGTTCTTTCTAGAAAGATAGTCTTAACATTTATTTCAATGATTGTTTTGGCTTTCTCCACTGAAACCTTTAATCTAATTGGAATATACTCTGTTGCATAGTATGAAATATGAGATCAAACTTTGTTTTTTGTGTCAAATATATACAAATCCAGACTCAGTTAGGAAGAAACTTTCACTAGAATGAGATTTTTGCAATAGGGAGACCATTCCCATCTCACAAATCTGCAAGCATTTCAAAACCAAACTGAAAAGGGCTTTTGAAAAATAGGGTAAGGGGAGGTAAACAGAGATACATCAAATCAGTGGAGAGGAGGTTGTACAAATAGGGGAAGTGACCAGTGGAATCTTACCATATATGGAATACGAACATAATCTGGAAAATATCTCTCTAATCTATTTCATTTCAAAGGATTTTTATTCTTGAAATTTTATTTTCTGTGAAGTCTCTGAAGTTTAAAATCATTTTATCACATTTCAAAGTGAATGCTAATCCCCACCCCACCGCCCCCCCTCAAAAAAACAACAAAATGAAACTATTGTAATTCTGATTGGAGTTATATAACTTCAATATAATAGTTTGGGGAGATTTAATATTTTCATTACATTAAGCCTTTGTATCTACATTTGGTGTCTCTGATTATTTCATATGACTCAATGATATTTTTGTATAAATCTGTCATCTCATGTTTAAATTTATTTTTAGGTATTTATAATATCTTTTGTCATAGTTAAGACTTATTTTTGCTGATCCCATCTGCTTATTGGTATAGAGGAAAAAAGCATCATTTTTATAACATCTATCTAGTACTGATTCAAAACTACAAATTCCGGTAGCCTCTTAGTATAGTTTATTAGGTTATCATTTGTGTGTATGTGATGCTGGAGATTGAACCTATGGTCTATGCAGGCTAGGCAAGAACTCTATCACTGAGCTATATCTCCAGCTTCTAGGTTTTCAAACTATATAATCATATCAGATATAGATAATATTCTTTCTCTATCTGATATTTGATAATATTATTTATTCTTTTTTTTCATGGTATTAGCTGTCCAGTACAGTAGCCACTAAGGCTACTGTTAAAATTTAAGCTAAACAAAATTTAAAATTCAGGGCTGAGCATGGAACTCAATAGTAGAGCACTTGCCTAAGCATATACAAGACCCTAGGTTCAATCCTGAGCACCACAAAAAAACTTTTTTTAAATTCAGTGTCTCAGTCACCTAGGTACTTTTCAAGTGCTCAGTAGCCACATAAGGCCATTGGCTACTGTATTGGATGGTGCTATATATGAAACATGACCATCATTGCAGAAAGTTGTATGGAAAATGCAGAGAAAGAGTATACAAAATAATATTGGATAATAGATATGGTAGAAAACATCCCTCTTTTGTTTCCCATGTTAATGAAATTGATTTAAACCTTCTACCATTTAGTATGAAGTTTTCTGGAAATGTTTGGAAGATGGTATTGTCAACTTTTTGGGTTTTTTTTGGGGGGGGTACTATAGTTGAACCCAGGGGTACTCTACAACTAAACTACATCTCCAGCCCTTTTATTTATTTATTCATATTTATTTTTTTCTTTAGTACCAGGGTTTGAATCCCAGGGCACTTAACCACTGAGCTACATCCCCAGTTGCCACAGTCTGGCTGGGCACAAATGCCGCAGTCTGGCTGGGCACACAATCACGAGCCACCACACAGCTTGTAGATTCAAACAGCAACTCTTTATTCCCGAACTCACACCAGCCGTCTAAAAACACGTTCTGGGGAAATCCACGTTCTCTGCCCAAATCCACCTCCACTGGGCTTCTATCTCCCAAAAAATACTGTCTGAATCCCGTGAGAACTCAAGGGGAACTCAGGCAGCAGGATACGCCCTATTCCCAGCAGGAATAATCTTAAACCTGGAATGCCCTAAACCCGATTATCCTAAACCGGGAACACCCTAATCCGCCCTGGTCCTTGAGCAAGGTCACCTACATGCAATGTCACTGCAAAATGTCCTATTTCCACGAGTCCTTCCACTAAGCAACATGGGGTACGCTGGCAAGGAAATTGTCATACCTACTTGGCTAATGGCTCCCAGCACCCAGTCCTTTTTAATTTTTTTAATTTTAAGACAGGGTCTTGCCAAGTTTCCCAGGTTGATGTCAAATTAATCATCTTCCTGCTTCATCCTCCCAAGTAGCTGGGATTTACAGGTATGCACCACTGCACCTGGTGGCATTGTCAAGTTTAAATGGTTTCCTTCTGTTGCTATTTTATCTCCAGTTTTTATCATGCATACAATGGCTATTGAGTTTTATACTATATACTTTTAATATTAGTTATATTTTATATTGATTTATACTTTTTATACTAATTATAATTATATTTACATTAATTTATATTTTCATGTTAATTGATAGCATTGTGTGACATTTCTAAAGTATTTGTGTAAGAAATTATTATATAAGAAATTATGTTGATTGACTTACACATATTAAAACATACTAGCATTCCTGGAATCATCTTAATATTTATGGTATATTATTCTCTTGAGGTGCATCTGTATTTTATTTGCTGCTATTCTATTTAGAATTTTTTCATCCATATTGTGAATGAGAAGAATCTTAAAATATGTGATATGTTTGGATCAGTCCAATGTGTCTTTGGGATTCATCTAAAGTGGCAATCCCTTTCTCCACTGAAATGTCTTAACTGGGCCTCTCCAGGAATCTTCACCCAGACTGATTTTAGGACTGTCATCAAAAGAGTCTCTGCAAAAGAGTTCAATGTAGACAAATTTCCTATTTTCTTGTCACCCTGTTGACTTGGCCACTGGCCGAAAAGATACCAGTATGGTTCCCTCACCACCACATGAATCTAATGACTTGAAAGACAGAGTAGCTGGTAAAGAAAAAGCTTTATAGGCAACAAACCTGCAGGTGGAAGATGGGGGATGGTCACTCAAATTTCATCTTGCTGGGGGTTACAGGTGCAAAAACTTATATGTGGTTTCTGGATAGTGTAGTTTTTGCCATAGCTAGGTAGCACCAGAATGGTTATTAATTTGGGGAGATATCAGTTCCCTTGATATGGTTTGGTTGTTATCCACAGATCACCAGAAATGCCTAGAAGCCTAAAGAAAGATTAACTCAGGAGGTTGTATGACTGGTGGTGTCTATTTTTTTTTCAGACAAAGTTGGACTTATCAGTTAATTATGTGGGGAGTGAGGCATAGAGAAGTAAGGCAAATCAGAAACAATGAAACACAGATTTGCTAGTGCTCAGAGCAAGTTAACCCACTCACTGGCTTCAATATTAGTGAAAGATTATCTCCATCTTCTTTTTATAGCAGTATATTTTAGTGTCTTTTATAAAATGAATTTGGATCTTTATCTACAGACTGTAAGAGTTTATATAGTGTAGACTCATTTAGTACTGATTAGTTTAGTAAAGAGTTCCTTAATTTACAACCGGTTAAGATATTTTGGTAATATATTAATTTTTCTGATTTTGTTGAATTTTAAAGCATGTCAACTAGCAAAACCCTCTCCTCATTTTTTGAATTATTGGGGAGTTTTAGGAAGCTTTTTTCATTGCTGAGACCAAAAGACCTAGCAAAAACAATGTAGAGGAGAGGAAGTTTGTTTGTGGCTCAAGATTTTAGAGCTCTCAGTCATAGGTGGCCAACTCCATTGCTCTGTATCTACATGAAGCAGAACATCATGACAGAAGAGTATGGTGGAAGAAAGCAGCTCAGGAAATGGCAATCAGGAAACAGAGCTCTACTCCCCAGGGACAAAATATAACCCCAAAGTCATGTACCCAATGTCCTACCTCCTCTAGCTACACCCTACCTGCCTATAGTTATCACCCAGTTAACCTCTCAGTGATTAATGCACTGATTCGATTAAGGCTCTTATAACCCAACCATTTCACTTCTAAACTTTCTTGCATTGTCTCCCACATGAGCTTTTGGGGGATATGTGCTTTTATGTCATATATATAAAAATAAATAAAAAACAAGCTCCTCCTATCAGTGGAGGGAATTGAACCCAGGGGTGCTCTACCACTGAGCTGAATCCCCAGCCCTATTTATTTTTTTAAGACAGGGTCTCCTTAATTTCCCTAGGCTGGCCTTGAATTTACAATCCTCTTGCCTCAGCCTTCTGAATAGCTACCATCTACAAAACTCTACTTTTTTAAATGTATCAATTATTTTTCTAAAGGAAAATTAGACAATTGAATGCTTTTTTAATGCTGGAAGGGCATAAGAATAGAAATTACATAATTGGCTTATGAGTTACAAAAAATTTTATATCTGTTATCAGTAGCTTATTGATTATAATTTTAATGTTTTTTTTTTTTTGTATCAGGATTGAACGTAGGGGCACTTTACCACTGTGCACAGGCCCCAAGCCATGACTCCTATTGGTCCACCCAAAAAAGATTCCCAAAGACTTGTAATTCCTCGATGATCCCAGGCTTGCAATTGATCATTCATCACCTTAGTGCCCTAATCAATAAACTCATGGACTGAATCAATGACTTTAGATACTTAGATCTCTAATTCTTATTAAATCTCAAAAATTTCTACAGAGGTCCCAATCACTTAACCATATATGTCTCCAATTGTTCCCTTCTAGGATTCTTCCCACTTGTCACTTACTACCCCCAAATGAACGGCAGATATAGGCCCTGGATTATCCAATTCTGTTGGATCCTAACTCATTGATCCCCCCCTACAGAAATCCCCCAATCTTTGACTCCCAGAAGAACTCAAACAACCAACCACAAATTTGGATTGGTGTTGAACTTTAATGATAAAAACTTAAAACACTTTCAGGCAGAAACAACATGTTATATGCAACAAAAGGGGATTACAGAGCTACTCGACTTTGTATTGGCAACACTAGAAGTCATTTTAGAAGAAAACATCTACAGATTATTGAGAACTGAGATCCAAGAATTTGAAACTCACTCTGGTTAGATATCATTCTTCTGTCAGAGCATAAGAAACACAATTTTAGACATAAAGCATTTACTATATAATATGCTTATTTTTCCTAACTCAGAATGCTCAAGAGAATAGTCTAACTAATTGTAAACAGAATAGTAACAGAATCTTCAAAATAGAAGGAAAGTAGTTTTGGAAAATGACTTGCAACTGACATATACTTATATCTGAATAAAGATGATGTCATAGAGTATTTATTTGTTTTTGCAGTGCTGAGGATTGAAGCCAGGGCTTGTGCATACTCAGCAAGTACTTTACTACTGAACTCTTGGGCTTAAGCAAGCCCCCTGCCTCAGTCTCCCAGGTAGCTGGAATACAGGTAAGTACCACCAGGCCTGGCTTGAGGGCTTTTGATATTGGTCTGGGGTATGGCCAAGGCAACTTTTTAAAATACTGATATGATACTGGCACAGGATCTGACTTCCTGAACAAGACTCCTAAAGCACAAGAAATAAAATAAAAAATAAATAAATGGGATAGCATCAAACTAAAGATTCTTCATAGCAAAAGAAACAATTAAGAGCATGAAGAAAGCCTATAGAATGGGAGAAAATCTTTGCCACCTGAACCTTAGATAGGGCATTAATTTCCAGAATATATAAAGAACTCAAAACACCACTGATAAAGTGGCACTTTACCACTGAAGCACATCCCCACCCCTTTTCATTTTTAGTTTAAAACAGGGTCAGTTTTCATCTTGTTTATCTTTAATTGTTTTATTAACATGATCTAACATTCTGAAAAAGGTATATCCTTGCAGTATAAATTAAGATGATAAGATTTTATTACATTTTCATGAATTTTTGCTGATGATTGCATAAAGGTTTATGTGTATTACATCTAATTCATCTAACGTATACTTTGTTACTATGCAATATGTATTTTTATCTGTTGGGTGCTTTTAGCCTTGGATTTCAGCTTGAACATTATATTACCAGACCTGCTTTTATTTTTCATGCATTTGCCTGATTACTTTTGCCTCTTTATTTTCAATATATTTCTAGTAAATGACACATAACTTTAATTTTTTTTTACTTATTTAAAGCTTTATTCTTGCCTGCTCGCTGTGCGGCCGCTGGGCGCGGATTGGCCTGGATAGTGTACCTCAGTGCCTCATTGTCCCCCAGAATCTCCAGACAAGACTCAAGCCACAGGCAGCATGAAGATCTGGACCTTGGAGCACGTCTTCGACCACCTATGGGAAAATGTTACAACAGCTGCAATGCATAAATACCCAAACCCTATGAACCCGAGTGTGGTTGGAGTTGATGTGCTTGACAGGCATGTAGATCCCTCTGGAAGGCTGCACAGCCACAGACTTCTTAGCACAGAGTGGGGACTGCCTTCCATCGTGAAGTCTCTTATTGGTTCAGCAAGAACCAAAACATATGTGCAAGAACATTCTGTAGTTGATCCTGTAGAGAAAACAATGGAGCTTAAATCGACTAATATTTCCTTTACAAATATGGTTTCAGGGGATGAGAGACTTATCTACAAACCACACCCTCAAGACCCAGAAAAGACTATTTTGACTCAGGAAGCCGTCATCTCTGTGCAGGGAGTCAGCCTTAGCAGTTACCTGGAAGGACTGATGGCGACCATGATATCTTCTAATGCTAGTAAAGGCCGAGAAGCAATGGAATGGGTAATACATAAATTAAATGCTGAGATTGAAGAGTTGACAGCTTCAGCAAGAGGAACATAAGGACCAATGGTGGCAGTGGCATTTGTAGAAAAATGATAAAGTCAGTATAGAATATCAAATCCCCAGGTCTCTCCAAGCAGACAGTGTATTTATTTGTTACTTAAAAAGTAAAACTGTATTTTAGGTAGAATTTTTTTTCTAATAACCTGGAGTAAGGCTATGTGACTTTTGATCAAAACAAAAAGATACAGGGCTTCTAAAATCCAAGGGATCATCTGAGGTTATTATGGCTTGAAATGACTAATTTCTAGGGTTTTAGTATTTATGTGAAATTTAACAAAATTTTTTTAAAGTACTCGGGAGAAATGGATATTGATGTTGAGTCTTCTTAAAATAGAATTTTAACACTTTTCAGGCATTGGAACTGTACCTGACTTTGGACCAATCCCAGAGCCGAGCAAGCAGAGCCTCTCCTCATACATACACACTCACCTTGCTAATACAGACTAGCACAGCCTGCAAGGGGGAACTGACTCTAAAATGAGAATTTGTATAGTTTTAAAAGACATTAAATTGTATAAAATAACTTGCTCTGCTAAAAACCACAGTGTTTTGATTTGGTATTTAAATGATATTTTTAGAGTAAAAATCATCACTAAGTCTATATGACTTCAACATAAATAATATTTTATTGTATTATAGAGTACTGTGCTGATTTGCCAAAGTTTTGTAACTTAGTAAAGGTATTACCTTCCTCGGACTTGTACTTTATGATTTAGCATGCTGTACCGTGGGCTGGTTATGTTAACTAAAAAAATAAAGTCATTACCTGAGTTTCGCAGCACTCTTAAATTGAACACTTATACAGAACAGCTGTTCACATCTTTTATCATTTCACATTTGCGTAACTTATAAATTGCCATGTGTCAAAATCATGGTTTTGTAATTGCTAAGGCTTGATATGTCAGGTTATTTGAATATAATTACTTTTTGAGGTAATTGTGACCACAAAACATCTTTTTTACATGAATAGCTATACATCATTTGAAATTACTCAAATGATGTCTTGATGTGAAGCATAAATCCCAGGAACTTAATGTTTTTAATAATATGGTGCCACTGTGGGGGCGTTTGGGGAGAAAAAAGAATAATGGAAGGTGGGGACAGAGTGGCCCAAGCTAACAACTGAGCCAATTGCACTGCAGGTTTTATTAATGGGATGTCCTTATTTTTGATGCCAGAGGGTGGCTGAAAAGTGAAAAACAATCCAATAAATGTATTTTGTTTAATATTTTGTAGCAGGAAGTTTTAATCACTAAATGATATCTTTGATACTTGCAATTGTTGCATACAAAATATTTTTGTTAAAAGGTGATGAGCTCTTGCCTTTATTTTACAGTGCTTAATGAGATCATCTTCTAAAAAAGGACAGTTAATATGTGTACATAAAACGACAGAAAGATACCAAACTTTTTAAAATTATGTTTTTCTATTGAAAATACTGTTTAGCTAAAGAATTCTTAGGATATTTGTAAAAGCAAGTTAAATCTGATAAGGTTTCTGATTATGTTGTTTGGTAACCGGAGATGGTTTTTACAACTGAAATAATATTTCAGCTAAAGAAAACATTGCTAAATATTAATGTTTCACAAAAAGTGACTTGTATAATCTGTTATACTTTTTCTGAAAAAAAGTTGTAATATCCTAATTAAAAACAATTTTTTAAATCTTTTTTTTTTTAAAAAAAAAAAAGCTTTATTCTTTCATTAGCAACCTTGGAAAGAGAAATTCATATCAGGACTCAGAGCAAGAAAGAGACCCCAAAACATCTAGGTTTTCCTTAATTCCTTTGGCTGTAGAAGTTGTAGAAGAATTTAAACCAAGCCAGACCCATTCCATCTCTGGTCACAACCTCATCTCTATATCCTGGTCCTGGTCACTTTGGCTGGAAATTGGCTTCACTTCACCCAAAGACCTAGTTCAAGGGCATTCTTAGCTTCCTCTAGTTTGAGCATTCTCTCCTGCTACTGGTGGTGCCACTCAGCCATGTACTGAAGCATCGACTTGGTATGGAGCTAAAACAAGTAGGAGCCATAAACCATGACCTTGGTGAGATCTGAAGATTCCAGAGCCTTCAGTTGCAAGCATGGCCTTGCTTATGCTCAATGTAAGGGATGTGAGATCTGTGTGGGCTGAACAGGGCTTCCAGTAGTCACATCTGGACTCTAACACCTCTGGGTCTTTCAGGTCTTTGGGAACTTTCACCCATGGTGGGATATCTCTACCATCTAGGAGCTTATCCATCTTGAGTCCCTGGAAACCAGCTACTCTCCAGTGGAGGAGAGTCCTACTGTCATAGGAAAGCAGGGAGCTGAAACTCCAAACCTCAGTTCTTGTGTTCCAATGAAAGAAAATTTAAAGTCAGACACAAAAAGCCATGCAAAATAATTTTATTATAAGTGAAAGTGAGGTAAAAGTAAAGTAAAAGCAAACTGAGTCTTAAGCAGAGAGCACTCTCAAAAGAGAGAATGGGCCAAATCTGAGCAGAGAATGACAAAGGAGATAATGCTATCTCCAAATTTGTTACTGTTTAATGTTTGCCAGGAGAACTGGGGACCATCTTCTGTACTCTTTGCCAATCAGGTGTTCAACTCCTCCTTCACATTGGGTGGTGGAGTTTTTGACCTTAGTTGGTTGTCTCCGGAATGATCATAGTGGCCATCCTATTTAGTGGGGCTTCATTTACAAATCAATCTCATGTTAATGTGGGCATTGGGGTCAATAGCTTGTCAGAAGTTACCTTAGTGTGCTGCGCTGCTAAAGGAATCTTCCTTCCCAGACAAATGGAGACACCTATAGTCTGTGGGGAGCCATTCTCACACGTGACTGGGCAACTCCCGGTTTGGGTCTGAGGCTCTCTGGCTAAACTGTGTCGGAGCTTTCCCAACCTCTCCTGGTGCGAGAGTCTGTCCGTGTGGGGGTGTGACTGACCACTGACCCCGGGGGCCAATCACTGACCCTGACCTTGGAGTGCGGCCCCCCTCAACCTTCATTGGATGGAATTCTCCCCTGAATTTCTTGTTCCCCAATAAAAGGCTACTCCCTGGTGTGCTCCCTCTCTCTCTCTCCTGCGGCTGAGTAATCCTTGCTGCCCTACCGGGTGGTTCGAGGTGGGAACCAGAGGGGGAGCTGTCTCGGACCTGGTCATAGAAAAAGGTAACTGAGTCTGTGTGTTTTATTTCGATCTCACTAGCTAACTTTTATGCCAAGAACCTCTTTAATGAAACCAGTGCGCTGGTCGCATGGTGGAATTTGGCACCCAACATGGGGCATTCTAGATTAGCTAGATTGAGTGGGAGCGCGCTATAAAGATAAAGATAAAGGAAGTGGTGACAATTTAGAGTCACAAAAGTACCTGGAGATATTGAAGGAAAGAGACGTTAAATTAATTAAAATGGGAAATTCAACTTCTATGGATAAGGAAATGTATCTATTTTAGACAGTATAATTAATCAGAATGGAAAACAGATAAAGAAAACTCAGTTATTACAATTCTTAAAGATTGTAGGCGAATATTGTCCTTGGTTTTGTGAACAAGAGTCTCCAAATTTACTTACTTGGGAGAAACTAGGAAGGAAGTTACAAAAAGTTTGTCTTTCTAATGAATTACCTGGAGGCATAGAGAATATTCAGAAAACTTGGATGGCTCTGGAAGTTTGTCTTTTTGAATATATGGGCCAGAGTTCGTGGCCCCCTGAAGATCTATTAAAAGGCATTCAGAGAGCTATTAGGTCTATTCAAATGGAAAATCCGCCTGAGGCTAAGTTAATTCCCTTTCCCTTGAGCCGTTTAAAAACAAAGGCTCTAGGGGCTAAACTGAAGGTTAAGAATGTGACTTTAAACTTGCAGGATCAGGCTAGCCCGCAGGGAGATTATAGAGAGGAACATCATAGAGGAAAAACCTCCGCAGTCCTAGAAAGTCCTCCGGAAGAGGTAGAGGATCTTCCTGGGGAGGAAAATCCAGAAAAGATTCTTAGAGGGGCACAGAGTTCTTCTCCACCACGTGGCTTAGAAGCCCAATTTCAAAATGGCGACAGTGCAGAGTCTACCCACGACTCGCAGTCTGAGGAAGAAGAATCAGATGTTGAAATCCAGGACTTACAGAGAAATTTTAACAGGCTGCGTTTAACACCGCCTGCCCAGGCTATTCGAATTCAGCCATTACCTGCTAAAAGGACAAAATTTAACAGGTACTCTGAATTAACAATGACTTTTCTTACCCCGTTCCAGTGAGGTATTAAGAAAGCACAGGAAGCTGGGGAAAATACTGGCAGTTTTCAACTTTTTCCAGTTTTTGAGCAAGTTAATGAGCAAGATCAGAGAGTTAGAATTCATGCTGTAATCCCATTTAAAACCATTAAGGAACTAAAAAGTGCATGTGAGACGTATGGTCCGAATTCGCCTTTTGTACAGAGCCTGATAGAAAATATCTGCTCGCAGCCCCTTCCTCCTAGTGATTGGATTTCTTTAGCTAGATCTTGCTTGAGTGGAGGAAATTTCTTACTTTGGCGTACTTATTGGACTGATTTTTGTACTGAACAGACAGAAAGAAATAGAAGACAAAATTTAGAGACGCCAATAGAAATGTTTTTAGGAACAGGTGAATTTGCTGATTTAGAAAGACAGTTAAATTATGAATTTGTAGTATACAATCAAATAACTGATTGTGCGAAACGTGCCTGGAAGCAGATTATCTCTAAAGACCAATCCAATTTAGTTCTTACCAAAATCAGGCAGGGTGCAAGTGAACCGTACTCAGATTTCGTAGCCCGATTGTACCAGGCCGCAAACAGGTCGATCGGGGACCCAGGGGCGTGTGAGTTTAATTGTCAGGACGTTCTTAGGCCGCACCGTAAAAAAGGGACAGTTTCTAAGTTTATCCGCTTATGTTCTGAGATAGACTCTACTCATTTACAGACTGTAGCCCTAGCTGCGGCACTAAAAGAAACATTAAGGCCGCAAGATTTAGTAAGAAAGCCCCGCGGGAGATGCTATGTTTGCGGGAAAAGTAACCATTTTGCGCGCGAATGTCGCCCGCGCAATTTTAAGTTCAGGGCTCCATCTACTGTTGATAATAGATATTGCAGGACTCAACCCCATGTGGCGGATCAAGATGGCACGGATCAGCCTGCCTTCTTGCTGTCATTTCCTCCTAGCGGGAGGACAAAAAACTTCCAGTCGGCCCCTCCCCAGGCCGAGCAACAATATGGGGAATTCGAGGAGAGGTCGCACAGTGTGACGTCACTGGCACCGACCAGGACAGCCCGCGATTTTTACCGGAATGTAGATCGCAGACAGTTTTCTTAGGACCTTCAACGACAGTTTAATTGAATCCTGAATCAAGGCCAAAACAAATCTCTACTGGGATTTTCAGGCCGCTTCCTGATAATACTATAGGTTTAATTTTGGGACGTAATAATTTAAAGGGAGACATTGAGGTGATACCTGGTGTGATAGATTCAAATTTTAAAGGACAATTAAATGTTACTGTAAGGTCCAATTATGTCCTAAGGCTCACTCCAAAGGATACATTTGCCCAATTGATTTTATTGCCCTGTGATGCGGGGAGACACCCACCAGTAAATTCAGTTTCTAAACTGCTGGACAGAGTGTACTGGTCGCAGTTAGTGCGATAAGAACGCCCTTTATTGGAACTTAAAATTAATAATAAAAAATTCCTAGGAATCGTAGATACAGGAGCTGATAGCTCTGTCTTTTCCAGTAAATTCTGGCCTAGGAATTGGCCCTTACATGTAGCACCAGCTAACCTAGAGGGAATAGGACAGGTTTCACAGCCCGCTCAAAGTGCCAACTATCTCCGTTGGGAAGATTCCGATGGGAACAGTGGAGTATTTAAGCCTTATGTGTTAGAGTCTTTACCAGCTAACCTATGGGGAAGGGATATTTTAGCCAAAATGGGATTGTTATTAGTTACTCCAAATTCTATAAGGTCAGTTGAGGAAGTTAATCAGAGGTATTTTCCTGGAGATGATAAGAAGACCCTTCAGGAAGAGTATCTGTTTACAAACCAGTCTCCACGACAAAGATTAGTAAATGCTCCAAGCCAAAATTTTTACTAGGG